>NC_086444.1:860263477-860523477 GCF_028390025.1 Pseudophryne corroboree | reverse complement strand
CCCCGTGATTGGCTCCGCCCAGTTCTGGAAACCCCCCCCATGCAAATCCTGCGTTTGCCACTGGAATCATAATCCAGCGCAGCTGCCGGAGAGGTAAAAGTGATATTTTATGGCGGAGCATTACAGAGAGGTTCTTCTCAATAATTTCATGTTAGGGACTCAAATGAATGGCTCCAATTAGTCAACCTTAATTTTGATTTATTATTGATGTTCCACATTTTGGGATTATTTATTTAGAAGATGTGCATTTGTTGTACAGGGATCTTCTTTTCCTAAGGGCTGCGTAGGGTTATCGCAAGTCCTCGCGGTGTTAGAAGAACAGAGGGGGTCATTCCGAGGTGATCGTAGCCGTGCTAAATTAAGCACAGCTATGGTCATTCATACTGACATGCGGGCGGACGCTCAGCACAGGGCTAGTCCGCCCCGCATGTCAGTGCCGCCCCCCCCCCCCTTCCCGCAGAAGTGCAAAGGCATCGAACAGCGGCGATGCCTTTGCACTTCAAGAGTAGCTCCCGGCTAGCGCAGCTTTAGTGTGCTGGCCGGGAGCTACTCAACGCTCCACGGCCCGCAGCGGCTGATTGTGACGTCACGCAGCCGCTGCGGCCCGCCCCCCGTTCGGTCCGGCCACGCCTGCGTTGGCCGAACTGCTCCCATGAAACGGTGGCCAAATGCCGCCGTTCTGCCCCCTCCCACCTATCGATCGCCTCTGCCTGTCAATCAGGCAGAGGCGATCGCAGTCCTGCTACGGCCTTTGGCCGTCTGGCATGCGCCGGCGCACTACGATGCCGACGCAAGCACAGTAGGGACCCGTTCTCTCGGCTGCGACGAACAGCAACGAGCGAACAGGTCACAAAGACCCCCAGAGTTTCAGTGATCTTGCATTGCATCAGCTTTCCATTGCACTGCAGCACTAGATGGGCCAGGAGTTCACGTGAGGCACAAACAGTTACTGAATAAGGCCCAGTATGGCATCTCATGGTGGTTTACAGCCAGGAAGATGTCTGGCTTGCCAGGCTGAGGCATGCTGTGGGCACAGAGGTTAGCATTGCTTCCTCCCACAGTCCTACTTATAGTATGAAAGGAGTTTGGACTGTAGAGTGGTAAGCTCCACTAGGGCAGGGACTCAATAACAAAAAAAATTACTGTTTAGTCATGCTTAGTACTTTACCGAACCCGCCCGAACTCAACTTGCCCCATCCGGGGCTGCTGTGTGGGGTTCAGGAGGGGCTGCTAAAACATCTAAGGGGCTGCTTTATTCAAAAATAAAATATGAATAAAACAAGACACACAGGTATGCTCACATGCGTGTAACTGGGACACACAGGTATGCTCACATGGGAGCTGTGAAAAACAAAAATAAGGCATCTGCCATAAAATATGTAAATAAAAATGCAATAAAAAAAAGGGAAAAAAAGAAACTCACAAGATTTTTACAAAATAAGTCTCCAGACTACGTGGAGGGGAAAATATCCAATCTTGATCCTGTGGTATACACCAGTTTATTTGCATCCCAGTATTAAATCCGAGATTATCTTAATCCCTGAAAATGGAGAAGGGGGTACAATTTTGGAGGCTTTGGTCCCTAGTTTTTTTAGTTTGTCCAGTAATGTGGTAATTAATAATTATATATTTGCTTGGTTGAAGTCCTTTCTCTTCCACACTAATATAGGAGTGGAGGTGAAAGCCTGTGTGGTGTTCCTGCTTGCATGTGGCTCTCTAATTTTTAATCACCTTCTTGACACTGTCCTCTTCCTCTTGCCTCTTCTCATAATGTGAAAAGTCACCAAATATGGAGGTGGTATGTTTGTAGCTAGCTATGGTTCGGAGAACTTGTCAAGCTTCTTCTAGGGCAGGGGTGGCCAACCAGTCAGAAATAAAGAGCCAAAAAATCTTGTTAGGCACGTCAAAGAACCGACATCAAGCCACAGGCGCACATGGAAAAATGGGGTGTGGCCACGCCTCTGGTATAAAATACATTTAAAAAGCCAGATCCACATATAATTTTTTTTTAAAGCCAGATCCAACATAAAATACATTTAAAAAGCCACTTCCACATACCCTACTGTGTCACTTCAGCCAGCTACCTCCTGTGTCACTCCTGCTAGCACACTCCTACAGTATGTCACTACAACCAGCTCCCCCATGAGTCACTTCTGCAGCACTCTCCTGTGTCACTCCTGCCAGGACCCTCATGTGTCACTACAGCCCCCCCGAAAATACACCTCGTGCCATTGCAGCATACCCTTATGTGTGCTCTTTTTGCCAGTGGGTGTCTCACCTCTAGTATCTGGCTCTCTCAGTTCTCAGTCTCCGCAGTGCTGCTGCTGCCTGTCGTGCAGCAGTTTCTGGATCTGTTGTGATCACGTGACTTCGAGTGTCGGGAGCCACATTTGAATAAAGAAAGAGTCGCATGAGGCTCAAGAGCAACAGGTTGGCCACCGCTGTTCTAGGGGGACCATCGCTGAAATGATGGATTTATTAAACTGTGCATGTTCTGTTTAAACAACATAAGGGTGGGTGGGAGGGCCCAAGACAATTCCATCTTGCACCTCTTTTTTTTCTTTGCATTATGTGCTCTTTGGGGCCTAGTTTTTAAAACTGCCATCCTGTCTGCCACTGCAGTGCCACTCCTAGATGGGCCACGTGTTTGTGACGCCCACTTGTGTCGCTTAGCTTAGTCATCCAGCTACCTCAGTGCAACTTTTTGGCCTAAACACAATATTGTGAGGTGTGAGGTGTTCAGAGTGGACTGGAAATGAGTGGAAATGAATGTTATTAGAGTTAATAATACAGTAGGATCAAAATTACCCCCAAATTCTGTGATTTTAGCCGTTTTTATGTTTATTTTTCAAAGATCATCCAGATCCAAAACCCGAAAGGGTGGTTTTGGCAAAACCAATCCAGATCCAAAGCACGAGCGGAGATCCAGATCCAAAACACAAAACCCGAAAAGTATCCACCACACATCTCTAATATAAATATGTATATCTCTCTTTCCTCCCCTACACACACCACAGTCTGTGTCTCCCTCTCTCCTTCCTCCCACACACCCCACAGTCTGTCTCACCCCAATGACTCCATGCTGCATTCTCAGGTCCGTCACCCCATCCCAAAGCCCTGTATCCTCTCACCAAGTCACTCTTACCACAGCAGGTACAATGGGGCCCTCACACCCCACCATAAGAGGCCAGCACAGGGCGGCTCCTGTCACTCTGGGGCTACAACCATACAGCCTACAGCTCACTGCCCTATTTGGAGAAAATGGTTCACATCCCTATTGGGCACTAAGCAGCGTATCCTTAGGGCCCCTCTGATCCTTGGGGCCCAGTACAGGTGTCCTCTTTGACCCCCTCATGTCGCCGGCCCTTGTTAGGCCAACCCAGGGGAGGGTTAATGTTATGCTGCGGGGAAGGCAGGGTTATGGGTAGGCTCCGGGGATGGGGGTTTAGATTTAGGCACCACTGGAGAGGGTTAGCGTTAGGCAGTGCCGTAACTATGTGTGTGCCTGGCATACAGCGTAGTCGCCCTGAGGGGTGTAGTATGGTATGCCGGCGGCCGGGCTCCCGGTGACCAGCATACTGGCGCCGGGAGCCCGACCGCCGGCATACCGACAGCGTGGCGAGCGCAAATGAGCCCCTTGTGAGCTCGCTGCAATCACCATGCTGCGGGCACGGTGGCGCGCTACACGTGCCACGCTATTTATTCTCCCTCCAGGGGGGTTGTGGACCCCCACGAGGGAGAAAATCTGTCGGTATGCCGGGTGTCGGGATTCAGGCGCCGGTATACTGTGCGCCGGGATCCCAACATTCGGCATACTGAAGACCACCCGCCCTGAGGGCGCAACAGCCAGCGGCTTGTAATGAGTTAAATTGACTCATTACAAGCCACCTCAGCTGTGCTGGTTGTGCAACGCTGGAGAAGTGGAGAGGAGAGCAGCAGCGCCAGAGGCAGGGGAGGAGGAGGAGGGAGGGGGACTGGAGCCGCAGCAGCACTATGTAATTGGTAGTGGCACCGCTGCAGCTGTCCTTGTCCTTCCGCATTGGCTGCCCGGCGCTGCTGTGAATGCTGGGATGCGCTTCCCTCATCCCAGCATTCACAGCGGCGTCGGCCACACAGCGGTGTAGCGCCACTACCAATTACATAGTGCTGCTGCCCTCCCTCCTCCTCCCCTGCCCGTGATCTTCTGCATGAAGCCTGCACCGAAGAGCCTGAGCCAGCGGGGAGAGATGGTAAGTATCTATCTGTCTGTCTGTCTATCTGTCTGTCTGTGTGTATGTCTATCTATCTATCTATCTATCTATCTATCACTCTATCTAATCTGTCTGCCGTAATGTGTAAAAAGGGGGACGCTGTCTGCCATAATGTGTAAAAAGGGAACGCTGTCTGCCGTAATGTGTAATAGGGGATGCTGTCTGCCGTAATGTGTAAAAGGGGACGCTGTCTGCCGTAATGTGTAAAAAGGGGGATGCTGTCTACCGTAATGTGTAAAAAGGGGGACCCTGACTGCCGTAATGTGTAAAAGGGGGACCCTGTCTGCCGATATGTGTAAAAAGGGGACGCTGTCTGCCATAATGTGTAAAAGGGGACGCTGTCTGCCGATATGTGTAAAAAGGGGGACGCTGTCTGCCATAATGTGTAAAAGGGAACTCTGTCTGCTGTAATGTGTAAAAAGGGCACGCTGTTTGCCGTAATGTGTAAAAAGGGGGACGTTGTCTGCCGTAATGTGTAAAAATGGGGACACTGTCTGCCGTAATGTGTAAAAAGGGGCGCTGTCTTCCGTAATATGTAAAAAGGGGGACGCTGTCTGCCGTAATGTGTAAAAGGGGCTCTACCTGGTGTAGTGGCGCTACTGTGCAGCGTAATTTGAATAATGGAGACTACTGTGCACCGTAGTATGAATTGGTATTATTTTGTGGCCGCGCCCCTTCCTCATGAAGCCACGCCCCTATATATTTTTTTGCACGCCTACGCCGTGCACTGCCCCTATCTTGCATGGAGGGGGCGCCAATGCCGTTTCTTGCACACATCGCTAAAATGCCTAGTTACGGCACTGGCGTTAGGCTACTGGGGGGGGGGGGGGGCTAGGGTTAGGCTGCGGTAAGGGAGGGTTATGGTTAGGGCGATAGGAGAAGAAGACAGAAAATACAAAAAAAAAAATTATTTCCTGTTCCCTGTTTAATTTTTATGTTTAATATATTAATCTCTTCATTTGATATTTTCTATCCCAGTTTATTTATTATTTTACCATGTGCTTTGTTATAAAAGATAATAAAGACTGGTAAATCTTGAAAGTGTCATGATTTGACTCATTCCCATTATACTATAAGCATTAGTCAGAGGTTTACAAGAACATCTATAAAGCAGCATTTTGATATACTGTTGTCTTGGAGAAATTTTGAATGATCAATTACATGTAATCCTATTAGATGAGCTGAAGAGTATGATTGTACAGTAACTAACCAGTTCAGGAAGGAAAGAGTCTAATGAAAAAATGACTTCAGGAAGAATAATTCCTCCTAATTTGTTCTTCAGAGACTGAGTCTTTCTGCCAGCTGACATCCTCGTTTATATATAAAACATGCTGAAAGAGAACCATCAAGTTCCAGGCTTAGTAAATACAGTAGTGCTAGGCAGTCAATGTAAAATAATTATGCTTATTAAGTTTGATTACAGTGGAAAGTAGAAAAATGTACAAACTTAAAAGAAATTAATGTGTAAAAATATATTAAAATGTATGTATACAGATAATAATGTGAAATTAAAATATATATTGTGAATCTATCACAGCTTAGAGAAGCATTATCACTTAAAAAGAATACTGAAATATAGGCCATGATTTATAATTAGAGTATTTACAAATTATTGGTAATAGCTTTGTTACTGCCTTCCACAAATGTGGCCTGGAAATTTCATCTGAGAATTTATTCACTTAAGAAAAGATTGTAATCAGAGCTCCTACATTGATCTCCTTTCCCTTTCCACGACAATAGGCAGGCAAGCAAGGCTACTTGCATTAATAACTCAATATTCCATAGCAGCTAAACCCTATACCTGTACCTGGACAGACTTTATAAGATACCTACAGTATACATTGGTATCTAGCTTCCCCACCATATGCCAGTTAATTGAATAAAATAAATTAAGGAAACTTAAATTTGACCCATATTGTTGCATTACTGTAACACCACGGATGTTTTTTCTTTCATGGAACTTCAGTAGGGTTGGGTATGCGTGAACGGAGGTTCGGAGACCGCCGGTCAGTATACCAACGCCGGGATCCCATGATCGATATGGCCGGCAGTGGGGGATGACGGGATTTATATATATAAAGCACTGCGCAGGTCTATAGAGAGAGAGAGAGAGAGAGAGAGAGAGAGAGAGAGTAACAGGCGTGTCATAGAAACAGATTATTTGAAAACTGTTAAGGCCCGTACACACTAGTGATGTGCACCGGAAATTTTTCGCGTTTTGTGTTTTGGTTTTGGGTTCGGTTCCGCGGCCATGTTTTGGATTCGGACGCGTTTTGGCAAAACCTCACCGAAATTTTTTTGACGGATTCGGGTGTGTTTTGGATTCGGGTGTTTTTTTCAAAAAACCCTAAAAAACAGCTTAAATCATAGCATTTGGAGGTCATTTTGATCCCATAGTATTATTAACCTCAATAACCATAATTTCCACTCATTTCCAGTCTATTCTGAACACCTCACACCTCACAATATTATTTTTAGTCCTAAAATTTGCACCGAGGTCGCTGGATGGCTAAGCTAAGCGACACAAGTGGCCGACACAAACACCTGGCCCATCTAGGAGTGGCACTGCAGTGTCAGGCAGGATGGCCCTTCAAAAAAATAGTCCCCAAACAGCACATGATGCAAAGAAAAAAAGAGGCGCACCAAGGTGGCTGTGTGACTAAGCTAAGCGACACAAGTGGCCGACACAAACACCTGGCCCATCTAGGAGTGGCACTGCAGTGTCAGGCAGGATGGCCCTTCAAAAAAATACTCCCCAAACAGCACATGATGCAAAGAAAAAAAGAGGCACACCAAGGTGGCTGTGTGACTAAGCTAAGCGACACAAGTGGACGACACAAACACCTGGCCCATCTAGGAGTGGCACTGCAGTGTCAGACAGGATGGCCCTTCAAAAAAATACTCCCCAAACAGCACATGATGCAAAGAAAAAAAAAGGCGCACCAAGGTGGCTGTGTGACTAAGCTAAGCGACACAAGTGGCCGACACAAACACCTGGCCCATCTAGGAGTGGCACTGCAGTGTCAGACAGGATGGCCCTTCAAAAAAATACTCCCCAAACAGCATATGATGCAAAGAAAAAAAAGAAGCGCACCAAGGTGGCTGTGTGACTAAGCTAAGCGACACAAGTGGACGACACAAACACCTGGCCCATCTAGGAGTGGCACTGCAGTGTCAATCAAGACAGGATGGCCCTTCCAAAAAATTGTCCCCAAACAGCACATGATGCAAAGAAAAAAAGAGGCGCACCAAGGTGGCTGTGTGACTAAGCTAAGCGACACAAGTGGCCGACACAAACACCTGGCCCATCTAGGAGTGGCACTGCAGTGTCAGGCAGGATGGCCCTTCAAAAAAATTGTCCCCAAACAGCACATGATGCAAAGAAAAAAAGAGGCGCACCAAGGTGGCTGTGTGACTAAGCTAAGCGACACAAGTGGCCGACACAAACACCTGGCCCATCTAGGAGTGGCACTGCAGTGTCAGGCAGGATGGCCCTTCAAAAAAATACTCCCCAAACAGCACATGATGCAAAGAAAAAAAGAGGCGCACCAAGGTGGCTGTGTGACTAAGCTAAGCGACACAAGTAGCCAACACAAACACCTGGCCCATCTAGGAGTGGCACTGCAGTGTCAATCAAGACAGGATGGCCCTTCCAAAAAATTGTCCTCAAACAGCACATGATGCAAAGAAAAAAAGAGGCGCACCAAGGTGGCTGTGTGACTAAGCTAAGCGACACAAGTGGCCGACACAAACACCTGGCCCATCTAGGAGTGGCACTGCAGTGTCAGGCAGGATGGCCCTTCAAAAAAATTGTCCCCAAACAGCACATGATGCAAAGAAAAATGAAAAAAGAGGTGCAAGATGGAATTGTACTTGGGCCCTCCCACCCACCCTTATGTTGTATAAACAGGACATGCACACTTTAACGAACCCATCATTTCTATGACAGGGTCTGCCACACGACTGTGACTGAAATGACTGGTTGGTTTGGGCCCCCACCAAAAAAGAAGCAATCAATCTCTCCTTGCACAAACTGGCTCTACAGAGGCAAGATGTCCACCTCATCATCATCCTCCGATTCCTCACCCCTTTCACTGTGTACATCCCCCTCCTCACAGATTATTAATTCGTCCCCACTGGAATCCACCATCTCAGGTCCCCGTGTACTCTCTGGAGGCAATTGCTGCTGGTGAATGTCAATGAACATCATCTTCTCCACATTTTCTGGAAGTAACCTCGTACGCCGATTGCTGACAAGGTGAGCAGCTGCACTAAACACTCTTTCGTAGTACACACTGGAGGGAGGGCAATTTAGGTAGAATAAAGCCAGTTTCTGCAAGGGCCTCCAAATTGCCTCTTTTTCCTGCCAGTATACGTACGGACTATCTGACATACCTACTTGGATGCGGTCACTCATATAATCCTCCACCATTCTTTCAATGGTGAGAGAATCATATGCAGTGACAGTAGACGACATGTCAGTAATCGTTGGCAGGTCCTTCAGTCCGGACCAGATGTCAGCACTCGCTCCAGACTGCCCTGCATCACCGCCAGCGGGTGGGCTCAGAATTCTTAGCCTTTTCCTCGCACCCCCAGTTGCGGGAGAATGTGAAGGAGGAGATGGTGACGGGTCACGTTCCGCTTGACTTGACAATTTACTCACCAGCAGGTCTTTGAACCTCTGCAGACTTGTGTCTGCCGGAAAGAGAGATACAACGTAGGTTTTAAATCTAGGATCGAGCACGGTGGCCAAAATGTAGTGCTCTGATTTCAACAGATTGACCACCCGTGAATCCTGGTTAAGCAAATTAAGGGCTCCATCCACAAGTCCCACATGCCTAGCGGAATCGGTTTTAGCTCCTCCTTCAATGTCTCCAGCTTCTTCTGCAATAGCCTGATGAGGGGAATGACCTGACTCAGGCTGGCAGTGTCTGAACTGACTTCACGTGTGGCAAGTTCAAAGGGTTGCAGAACCTTGCACAACGTTGAAATCATTCTCCACTGCGCTTGAGTCAGGTGCATTCCACCTCCTTTGCCTATATCGTGGCCAGATGTATAGGCTTGAATGGCCTTTTGCTGCTCCTCCATCCTCTGAAGCATATAGAGGGTTGAATTCCACCTCGTTACCACCTCTTGCTTCAGATGATGGCAGGGAAGGTTCAGGAATGTTTGGTGGTGCTCCAGTCTTCTGTACGCGGTGCCTGAATGCCGAAAGTGGCCCGCAATTCTTCGGGCCACCGACAGCATCTCTTGCACGCCCCTGTCGTTTTTTAAATAATTCTGCACCACCAAATTCAAGGTATGTGCAAAACATGGGACGTGATGGAATTTGCCCAGATGTAATGCACGCACAATATTGCTGGCGTTGTCCGATGTCACAAATCCCCAGGAGAGTCCAATTGGGGTAAGCCATTCTGCGATGATCTTCCTCAGTTGCCGTAAGAGGTTTTCAGCTGTGTGCCTATTCTGGAAAGCGGTGATACAAAGCGTAGCCTGCCTAGGAACGAGTTGGCGTTTGCGAGATGCTGCTACTGGTGCCGCCGCTGCTGTTCTTGCTGCGGGAGGCAATACATCTACCCAGTGGGCTGTCACAGTCATATAGTCCTGAGTCTGCCCTGCTCCACTTGTCCACATGTCCGTGGTTAAGTGGACATTGGGTACAACTGCATTTTTTAGGACACTGGTGAGTCTTTTTCTGAGGTCTGTGTACATTTTCGGTATCGCCTGCCTAGAGAAATGGAACCTAGATGGTATTTGGTACCAGGGACACAGTACCTCAATCAAGTCTCTAGTTGGCTCTGAATTAACGATGGATACCGGAACCACGTTTCTCACCGCCCAGGCTGCCAAGGCCTCAGTTATCCGCTTTGCAGCAGGATGACTGCTGTGATATTTCATCTTCCTCGCAAAGGACTGTTGGACAGTCAATTGCTTACTGGAAGTAGTACAAGTGGTCTTTCGACTTCCCCTCTGGGATGACGATCGACTCCCAGCAGCAACAACAGCAGCGCCAGCAGCAGTAGGCGTTACACTCAAGGATGCATCGGAGGAATCCCAGGTAGGAGAGGACTCGTCAGACTTGACAGTGACATGGCCTGCAGGACTATTGGCTTTCCTGGGTAAGGAGGAAATTGACACTGAGGGAGTCGGTGGTGTGGTTTGCAGGAGCTTGGTTACAAGAGGAAGGGATTTAGTGGTCAGTGGACTGCTTCCGCTGTCACCCAAAGTTTTTGAACTTGTCACTGACTTATGATGAATGCGCTGCAGGTGACGTATAAGGGAGGATGTTCCGAGGTGGTTAACGTCCTTACCCCTACTTATTACAGCTTGACAAAGGCAACACACGGCTTGACACCTGTTGCCTTATAGGTAATTGTCTGCACTTAGTATAATATTAGGGCAATGGATATTGTCTGAATCAAAATATAATTCATTATAAATAGGCGATGTTACCATAGTGGACAGTATACTGGATATATATAGTAAGGAATAGATATGAAATAAGTTTGAATGTATGAGGTAATGTTTAGCTGATTTAAGAGATTAGGTTTGTGTATGTGTTTATATAGATATACTGTATATTTGTGTTTTACAGCAAGATGGTAAAAAAATAGTGTAGGGAACAGGTTTATTCTGCTCTAGTCATAAATAAGGCCAGAGAGGTTACAGTAAGATCAAGAGTCATTGTAGAGAAAAGGTATTAGGCCATAAATGATAATAGGTATGTGACAGAGCTCTGTTGGTCATTGGAATTCACAGGTGTGCTTACAGTAGATCAGAATCTACTGGTTTGTCTATTGTCCAGTGAAGGTTAAAAGCTAGGGAGTATAAATTAACTACTATGAAAAGAGATCACATCCATTGATAAAACATTGTGTAACCGACCCCAGGAAAACTTGTCAATACAACAGAACTTTGGATGAAAAGACATTCCAGATTTTACAATACTATACTTGCTTAAGGCAGTGTGGACACCACACTTTTATGACACCATGCCTCCGTGAACAGGACACGACAGCCCAGTTCAATGTTTGTTTTATTACACCTTGGAATCTGACAAACCTATAATTACCTATTCCATTGGAAACTATGAGAATATGATAGTTTGAATTGGTAAAATATGAGATAAAAGGACCAGACTTGTAGTTAGGAGTTAGAAGGAAGAGGGAGAGGGAGAAGAAGAAGGAGAAGGAAGGAAGTCAGTCAGGAGGAGAAGTCATGGAGAACATGCAGAAGGAATGATTCTTGGGATGGCAATCTTTAACTTGCAAGTATACATTTTATGTTAGCAATTGAAACTGTTTGTGAAACTTATGTCATGTTGTTTTATGTTATGTAACGAAGGAAGCATATATAATTATAATTAGTATATATATCACTACTGTGTATATCTTATTCTGTACGATTTGATCTGCCTGTAAATAAAGAATCATATAAAAAGAGCGGTAATATTCAAGCTTGAACTCTCTTTAAGGAATCTTAACTTAATAACTTCATAAGTCATATGTATAAGGACTGCATATATGTATCAGCCAATTAGTTTGTAAGCCTGACATAATATATTTGCAGATATATATGATAAATGCATATTAATTGAAATATATCCATATATTAAATACCATATATGATATATTAAATATTAATATTCATAAATATGATTCCATAAATCAATATTGGCGACCATGAAGGGACTTGTTATTACTGAATCTGATTATCTGATTTATAATATTTATGAGGAGTAGCAAATGCTATAAGCTGGCTACCAAATCTGCAGAATCACGGTGGGGATGTATCTATGAAAATTTATTACCATTGTGTAATGTCAATTTTGTATTCTGTATAACCTAGGATAAATGTGTTAGTGCAATATACGTTATTTTAACTAACATAATATCTATTAGGAAGCAGCACCAATGGCTATAAGCCTGCTGGCAAAGTACAAGATCACAGTGGAATAGGTTACAAATGAGAATAAAGAATTTAAAGGCCTAGAATAGAAAATGTGCACAGTGGAAAAGAGTATTTCCAAATAAATGTATAAATGTACCAGGTATTAGAGTTTAACCTTAAGACACCGGTCAATCTTAAGGAGAGGATACCTTCAGTACTAAAAACAAAGAATATATAAATTTAGCATTGAAATGTTAAAAATGCAAAAGTTTTCTGTAGCATTTAGAAAAATGCGCAGAACTGCGGCTCTAGAAGCCAAACAGAAATGTAAAGAAGAATCAGGTTCACGTCTTCGTAAGGCGTGCCTGACCATTAATGCAAAAATGCATTCGTTATTTAAGTCCCTTAAACAGAAAAATAAACAGAAAAAGTTTGGGGCAGAAGCGAAAAGCCTGACAGTTTGTAATCAAATTGTCAAGATCTCTGATGAAGAGATAACATCCAGCAAGCAAGCTGAGATAGAAACACCAAACAGGAATAGTGTTGAGGTATGTGAAACTCTGTACACAGAGTCTACAGGAGTCAGAAATGACTTAATCAGTCAAGATCCTAAAATTAAGGAAAGTTACATGTTGCAGGACTGCATCAATGTGCAGCGCATGGAGTCTGCTATGGTCACACAGACCACCAGCAGAACAGCCTCTGTGGTAAAGGAAGAAAGTAGCAATGTGCCGGATGTGTCTATCATCAGACAGCACATTAATGTAAAGGAGGTAGCAGCAATAGGAGATGTCCCCTATACTGTGTCTAGTAAGGGGGAAGATCATTGTAACTCAGATTATGAGTATTCTGCTGAATACACTCTCAGAGTTCCCAATGTAAATGAAGAATTTGTTATGCCCTTAGGCAAAGGTGAATTGTCAGCAGATTTAAACACTGATAGCAGCAGTACAGTGCACACAGGGGTGGGGAAGTTCCCCATGGTGAAAACTCCCATGGCAACCAGAGTTGCAAACCTTGAAATGTATTCACCTGGAAACATGTTTAAAGGGAAAATCCATGAAATTAATTCAGGAATGCATGTTTACAAACAAAGTTCCCAAACTTATGTAACCCCCACAGAGCACTCAGAGACTTCTAGTGATGGTGCAAATGTTTGCATGCTCTCAGAGAGACCACATGCAGAGTGTCATTCTGCAAACCACACACCAATTAACAATGACAAAAAGGATCACCAGGATGAAAATGTTTTTATGCCCTGGTGCCATAACCATTTTATTACAGGTGTGGAAAGACAGAAAGCCCTGGGACCTGCAATACATATTTGGCAAAGTTTAACAAGTTTCTCTCCCCACAAAAGTAGGTTTTTTCAGAAGCTCCAAGATTCTTCCAAACTAAGGAGCCACACCAAGCAGCAAACGCTATGGTTAAAGACAGTCTGGGACCAGGCTGCATCACAAGGGAGTATGGTCACAAGTGAATACGGTAGTATCATTCCTTTACTTGTTAGATCCAATGAAGCCATTGTTTGCTTTGATGTTCAAACAGCCACAGTTTCCAAATTAAACCTGCATCATATCTGCAGCGACAATTGTGCTGTCATTGACACACAATGTGACAGGAAAGATTGGCACAGGCCAGAAACAATTGTTTGTTTGTTATTCAATCGTTAAAAGACACATTTGTAAATTCTGTACCTGATAACATGCAGCAGATAGGACAGAATGCATAGCAAGCTATGTTAAATCACTGTATAAATATCTGTGATAGTCATTGTATGTATTTTTGTTTGATTCATAGTAATCCTGGCAACCTGTATACAGAATGGTGCAAGACTCCAAAAAGACTCCAATTTACAAGGGAAAAGGTCTTCATTAACCCTTTCATCGCTGCTATCCAGCAAAATCTACATAGCATCCCTAAAGACTGATATATGGACAAATCCTCAAGGAGTTTTCCAGTTTCACAAGAAAGGGGAAGGTTTTCATTAACCCTTTCATCACAAGTAATCATTACTTGTCTTTCAAACTACATGTACACTCCCACAACAGTGTACAGCACATCTCATCACTGTGATTATACAGAACTGTCTCATCCCTTCATATACCTTAATCACATATATGTAAACATTTGTCTGAGATATATTTTATATCATTGCATATATACCTTGTAAATATTTTATGTTTTTTTTATATATTACACAATAGATACTACCTATGCTTCCTTCGTAAAAGCTTCAAAAGTAATTAAATATCTAATACAGGATGGTATACCACGTTATAACAAATTGGGCCGAGATTATTAAGTGGGATGAATAATTCTCTTAATAAAGACTGTCACAAGTCTAAGATAATTATTTGTAGCATAACAGGGTCACTGTATATGCACATGGCTGCATATAAAATAATATTGGATGGAATTAGATATATTTAAAGCCATTCCTAAATGATATTTAATATCTGTTTGAAGCAAAATTATATTCATTTATTGTATTGATAGGATGTTACTATATACACATCAAAAGCATTTTAAATAATTATTAGTCAAAATATAGGTAGGATAGAAAACGCCTTTATATGGGTTAAACTGGTATAAGTTTATGTAAGATTGAGATGTATAAATAGGTACAAGGTAGAATAAGGAGATTTAAGACTGCATGGTAATTTATTCAGTGAGGAAATACAGAACAGAGTAGGTGTACTACTCACAGCCATTTGTGGTACTATTGCCCGAAGACAATTAAGACCTACTATTAACAAGCAAGGAAAGAAAGAAAGAAAAAAAAAAAAAAGACTGTTTCATATATGCCTGTTCTATTCAAAATCACAACCTGTTTGTGCAAAAGCAATATGGACACTGGTCACAACTGCGGCATTGGATAAACGCAAAGGAAACAGAACTGCTCAAGACTGTATAAAGACTATTACTATTACTGAGGGTCGTCACAAGTACTGAATGTTCAAGACACAGCACTCGACGTACACAGCCCTCTGCCTCAAACAGCGAAATGGCAAGCAAAGGAGCAGCTGCTACGAAGAATTCTACTTCTAGTAATGGTGCAAATGTTGCAAACGCAAGGCCATAATGCAAACGCAAGGCATCTCCAATTGCAAGCAAACCACGCAGATGACAGTCTTATCCCAGTAAATTGCTACATACAAGAACAGCAAAAATGTCCAAACGTACTGATCCAGATACAGAAAAAAGGTCTACAATTGGGCTATGGTATTCCAAATGTCTGTAGAAATTAGTTTTCCTCATGAATACTGAATAAAAACCTCAGTTTTGTCTGCTTTAGTTAAAAAGTAGAATAAGGTTAGGTAAGCTAAGAATTTTTAGAGATTTTTAAAATCATAATGGTTATTATTATTACACTTATGGTATATATTATGGTTACAACGAAAGTTATGTTTGAAGGAATATTTTGAAATGTATTTGGAAGCAATTACGCTAGTTTAATGTGTGGCCAATCAAAAGAATTTCTCATGGCCACAAGGGGGCGACTGTTGCCTTATAGGTAATTGTCTGCACTTAGTATAATATTAGGGCAATGGATATTGTCTGAATCAAAATATAATTCATTATAAATAGGCGATGTTACCATAGTGGACAGTATACTGGATATATATAGTAAGGAATAGATATGAAATAAGTTTGAATGTATGAGGTAATGTTTAGCTGATTTAAGAGATTAGGTTTGTGTATGTGTTTATATAGATATACTGTATATTTGTGTTTTACAGCAAGATGGTAAAAAAATAGTGTAGGGAACAGGTTTATTCTGCTCTAGTCATAAATAAGGCCAGAGAGGTTACAGTAAGATCAAGAGTCATTGTAGAGAAAAGGTATTAGGCCATAAATGATAATAGGTATGTGACAGAGCTCTGTTGGTCATTGGAATTCACAGGTGTGCTTACAGTAGATCAGAATCTACTGGTTTGTCTATTGTCCAGTGAAGGTTAAAAGCTAGGGAGTATAAATTAACTACTATGAAAAGAGATCACATCCATTGATAAAACATTGTGTAACCGACCCCAGGAAAACTTGTCAATACAACAGAACTTTGGATGAAAAGACATTCCAGATTTTACAATACTATACTTGCTTAAGGCAGTGTGGACACCACACTTTTATGACACCATGCCTCCGTGAACAGGACACGACAGCCCAGTTCAATGTTTGTTTTATTACACCTTGGAATCTGACAAACCTATAATTACCTATTCCATTGGAAACTATGAGAATATGATAGTTTGAATTGGTAAAATATGAGATAAAAGGACCAGACTTGTAGTTAGGAGTTAGAAGGAAGAGGGAGAGGGAGAAGAAGAAGGAGAAGGAAGGAAGTCAGTCAGGAGGAGAAGTCATGGAGAACATGCAGAAGGAATGATTCTTGGGATGGCAATCTTTAACTTGCAAGTATACATTTTATGTTAGCAATTGAAACTGTTTGTGAAACTTATGTCATGTTGTTTTATGTTATGTAACGAAGGAAGCATATATAATTATAATTAGTATATATATCACTACTGTGTATATCTTATTCTGTACGATTTGATCTGCCTGTAAATAAAGAATCATATAAAAAGAGCGGTAATATTCAAGCTTGAACTCTCTTTAAGGAATCTTAACTTAATAACTTCATAAGTCATATGTATAAGGACTGCATATATGTATCAGCCAATTAGTTTGTAAGCCTGACATAATATATTTGCAGATATATATGATAAATGCATATTAATTGAAATATATCCATATATTAAATACCATATATGATATATTAAATATTAATATTCATAAATATGATTCCATAAATCAATACACCTGTTGTCCGCATTTGTGTTGAAATAATTCCACACCGAAGAGCTGATTTTTTTTGTATTTTGACCAGGCATGTCAAGGGCCATATTCCTCCCACGGACAACAGGTGTCTCCCCGGGTGCCTGACTTAAACAAACCACCTCACCATCAGAATCCTCCTTGTCAATTTCCTCCCCAGCGCCAGCAACACCCATATCCTCATCCTGGTGTACTTCAACAGTGACATCTTCAATTTGACTATCAGGAACTGGACTGCGGGTGCTCCTTCCAGCACTTGCAGGGGGCGTGCAAATGGTGGAAGGCGCAAGCTCTTCCCGTCCAGTGTTGGGAAGGTCAGGCATCGCAACCGACACAATTGGACTCTCCTTGGGGATTTGTGATTTTGAAGAACGCACAGTTCTTTGCTGTGCTTTTGCCAGCTTAAGTCTTTTCTTTTTTCTAGCGAGAGGATGAGTGCTTCCATCCTCATTTGAAGCTGAACCACTAGCCATGAACATAGGCCAGGGCCTCAGCCGTTCCTTGCCACTCCGTGTCGTAAATGGCATATTGGCAAGTTTACGCTTCTCATCAGATGCTTTAAATTTTGATTTTTAAGTCATTTTACTGAACTTTTGTTTTTTGGATTTTACATGCTCTCTACTATGACATTGGGCATCGGCCTTGGCAGACGACGTTGATGGCATTTCATCGTCTCGGCCATGACTAGTGGCAGCAGCTTCAGCACGAGGTGGAAGTGGATCTTGATCTTTCCCTATTTTAACCTCCACATTTTTGTTCTTCATTTTTTAATGTGTGGAATTATATGCCAGTATCAATAGCAATGGCCTACTACTATATTTACTGCGCAAAACTAAAATGCACCACAGGTATACAATGTAGATGGATAGTATACTTAATGGATGACAAGTGACGACACAGAGGTAGGTACACAGCAGTGGCCTACCGTACTGCTATATATAGTATACTGGTGGACACTGTCAGCAAACTGCTAAACTAGTCTAAAAAAATGCACCACAGGTATACAATGTAGATGGATAGTATACTTAATGGATGACGAGTGACGACACAGAGGTAGGTACAGCAGTGGCCTACCGTACTGCTATATATAGTATACTGGTGGACACTGTCAGCAAACTGCAAAACTGTCTAAAATGTACCACAGGTATAGAATGTAGATGGATAGTATACTTAATGGATGACGAGTGACGACACAGAGGTAGGTACACAGCAGTGGCCTACCGTACTGCTATATATAGTATACTGGTGGACACTGTCAGCAAACTGCAAAACTGTCTAAAATGCACCACAGGTATAGAATGTAGATGGATAGTATACTTAATGGATGACGAGTGACGACACAGAGGTAGGTACAGCAGTGGCCTACCGTACTGCTATAAGTATATATATAGTATACTGGTGGACACTGTCAGCAAACTGCAAAACTGTCTAAAATGCACCACAGGTATAGAATGTAGATGGATAGTATACTTAATGGATGACGAGTGACGACACAGAGGTAGGCACAGCAGTGGCCTACTGTACTGCTATATATAGTATACTGGTGGACACTGTCAGCAAACTGCAAAACTGTCTAAAATGCACCACAGGTATAGAATGTAGATGGATAGTATACTTAATGGATGACGAGTGACGACACAGAGGTAGGTACAGCAGTGCACTCTGCACTGTACTACTCCTATATAATATTAATTATACTGGTGGTCCCCAGTCCCCACAATAAAGCAGCACACTGTGAGCACAGATATGGAGTGTTTTTCAGGCAGACAACGTATACTGGTGGTCACTGTCAGCAAAACTCTGCACTGTACTCCTGCTATAGCTGCTCCCCAGTCCCCACAATTAAGCAGTGTGAGCACTCAGCACAGATATATCATGCAGCACACTGAGCACAGATATGGTATGCAGCGTTTTTTTCAGGCAGAGAACGGATAAAAACTGGTGGTCACTTATCAGCAAAACTCTGCACTGTACTCCTCCTAACAGCTGCTCACCAATCCTCCCCACAAATAAGAAATAAAGTAAACCAATCAACTTCTACAATAAACGGAGAGGACGCCAGCCACGTCCTCTCCCTATCATCTCCAATGCACGAGTGAAAATGGTGGCGACGCGCGGCTGCTTATATAGAATCTGAATCTCGCGAGAATCCGACCGCGGGATGATGACGTTCGGGCGCGCTCGGGTTAGCCGAGCAAGGCGGGAAGGTTCTAACCTGCCTCGGACCCGTGTGAAAAAGGTGAAGTTCGGGGGGGTTCGGTTTCGGAGAAACCGAACCCGCTCATCACTAGTACACACTGGTCGATATATCGGCCGTTCTCTTGAACGGCCGATATATTGCGGGACCGTCGGCCAGTGTGTACGGCCGATACGTCTGTGAACTCCGTCGTTCACAGACGTATCGCGACGGCCGCGCAGCACAGCCGACGGCCAATATATCTACCGATATATTGGCGCGTCGCTGTGTGTGTACGGGGCGGTCGGCCGACTGCCCGTACACATGCTGCGGCGGCCGGCGGTGATTGACAGCTGAACTGGGCGGGCGTGTGTACACGCCCGCCCAGTTCATGACGTCAGTCCCCGACGGATCGGGCAGTGTATATGCACAGCACACTGCCCGATCCGTCCATAGATATATCTGCAGATCAATTGATCTGCAGATATATCTATTAGTGTGTACCCACCTTTAGGCAGAGCATCTGCAGATACTAATGATGTCATTAACAAACTCTTGTATCCTGGCACATGACATTGCTGTAGTATGTTTCTCATTACCCACAGAGAGCTGTAGCCACACACTGTAGAGCGCTCAAGGGACAAATAAATTCCAAGCGAAATAAAGTTTGCATTTATTAAGCAAGTAGATAAAAATAGTAACATAGCTAATTCACAAGTGAAACACATAGATTAGTAACTGTTGCAGCATGAATGAATCTGGACCAGTGGAAACTGCTTGGCAAGATTTAAGACAAGCTTTGTGTACTGAGCCTGGTTTACAAGCTCCTGACTTTAAAAAGCAATTTGTGTTACAAACGGATGCCTCTGGGAAAGGATTAGGAGCGGTCCTATCCCAAGAGGTAGATGGAGAGAAGAAGCCCATCCTCTATCTTAGCCGTAAATTATTGCCCAGGGAGCGCAGGTAATCAACTGTGGAGCAGGAGTGCTTGGACATTAAATGGGCAGTTGAGTCATTAAGATATTATTTATTGGGACGAGAGTTATTGTTGGTCACAGACCATGCACCCTTACATTGGATGCATACAAACAAAGAGGTGAATGCTCGTGTGACCCATTGGTTTTTGGCTTTGCAGCCATTTAAGTTTGAGGTGAGGCATCGTCCGGGGAAACAGCACCTCAATGCCGATGCCCTTTCCAGGAGGTTTGTAGGTCCTGTTCCTCCAAGCAACCCTATGGTGAAGCTAGTGGAGGAGGAAGAAGGCGAGGTGGGTGACCTCTGGAAGGTTGTGGAAGGCTGCGTACCTGGCGGATGACACAGGTGGAGGTGGGCGAGGCAGAGAGCTCATCTGAAAATAGTGTAGCTTCACCAGGGTGGTTGAAGCTAAGGGGGGAGGAGTGTGGCAGGGACAGCAGTTTTCCATGTGAAAGTAATGTGGAGGATCCAGACTAGGTTATAAAAGCAGTAGCAGACTCCCAGGTGTGTGATCAGCAGCACCTGGGATTTCCTGATATAAGGGTTTCCAGGACAGAGTCACCTTGCTCTCGACCGTGGAATAGCTACCTGAGTGATAGGTTGGGTTGTGTGGGTTAGACTAGGGACCACTGGAGCCTATCAAGAGTCTGCTATGCTGTGAGTACCTGTATGCTACTGCCTGTAATACCGACTGTATGGAATCAAATTGCTATGTAGTGACCTGCTGTGCAAAACAAACACTGAAAGTATTCATCTAAGTCACACTTGTTACAGAATGTATACTAAAGCCAGAACAAATCTAAAGTGATTTGGTTTTATAACTGTCTACTTGTTCAAATGTAACCTAAATTTGATTTAATAAACTTGTTAATATGCATTAGAATATTATCATGTGGTCACTAGCATTAGTATTTAGGACCTTATTCAGCGAGGATTGCAATTTCTGCTAAAAAGCAGTTGCTGCGATCAAATAGTTGCCCAGAAATAGAGAGAAAACTCCCATTGCAGAAATTGCGAATACATCGCAATATGTGGTCTGATCGCAAAACCATATGCAATTACTGGAACACTGAGGATTTTTCCTATCTGTGCCAGGCAAAGTCGTCCACAATTCTTGCAGTGTAAGAGGCTGGAAGTGGTCATCGCTGACATCAGAGACCCTCCTTAAAAAATGCCTGGGCAAGCCTGTGTTTTTTCAGACACACCCAGAAAATGACAGGTTTCCGCCCAGAAATGCCAGCTTCCTGTCAGTCAAACAGAGGCTGCATTGCAATCACGATGTATACGCAATTTCTGTTGCTATTTTTATTGCTCATGTGCAATGCGAATGCCTCGCATACGCAATTGTTCGGAAATGGGAATGATTGCGATTCACAAATTTTGTAATCCTTACTGAATGAGGTCCTTAATCACTTAAAAAAATCATCAGATTTATCTGTATTACAAATGGCACACACAGACAACAATGTAAATGCGAACTAGTAGCTCTTCAAGTAAATTTTCAAACTCATTGGGCGGGACGTACTAAGCTCTGCCGCTGCGCTAATTGCCTTCTCAGCGCTCCCATGACATCTCCATGGTAACCCCTCCCAGCGCAGCCATTTGCTGCCATTGTTTTCTCACCTGCAATCACTGGTATGAACTTACATAAGCACCGCCTCATTGTTTTAAATAAAAACTGAAAATGCTGCTTGCATAGGTATGCAACCTTCATGCTGTGGAAGCTCCAAGCTCACACAAATGAAAGATATTGCCCTTAGAATTCACTGCCTAACAATTCAATGCCTTTGCTTGTCAATCATTAAAAAGGTCAGCTCTTATTTCTACAATACCCATGTGAATCTGCAGATAATTCTAAGAAAATTAAAGACAGAGTTATAGACATGCAGAAGATGGGAAAATGCTACAAAATAATATCCATGTGCTTGGAAATCCTGGTGAGCGCTTTTAAACAAATTGTGAGTACATGGAAGCTGCATCATACCACCTAGGCACGGCTTAGACAAGGCGCTGGTGTATGGGTCCCAGATGCCTAGGGGGGATTAGACCTTGGTCATTTAGTTCTTTTCTAAGCTCTTGGAATTGCCTACTAAGTAATTGGGTCTGGTCTGTTGCCTGGCCTGAAGAGAAGGAATCATTAGTGCTCATATAGATGGTAGTTTCTGACTCTCCCTCTCATTAAAGCTCCACACTGATATGATCCATCTCCCATGGTCCCAATTCGTCCTCACAGGCAGTAAGCCCAGCACTGTCAGAGAGTAGACGTTTCCTTTATCACAGCCTTTGTGAAGTGAGCTGAGTGGCAGGGATTGAGCATTAGGACTGTACCAGACAAAAATCTGAAATTAAGAAGATTGCAACTTAAAGTGGAATTTCCTTTATTAGGAAGTAACTAGGGTACTACAATGGGTCAAATTAACTAGGGCACTACTATGGGGCATAAAATGGACCATTGCTACGGAGAGAGGCATTGTGACATTAGGCATTCAAAATGTTGCTTTGTAGTCCGAAAAGTTCTGGCTATGCCTCTGACCTTTATCCACATCAAGAGCTCTGCATACAACTGGCCTGTATAGGAGGGTGGCTGGAAAGAAGTAATTACTAAAGTAAAACTACATCAAAGCACGCCAGAGTTTGCCAGAAAACACAAGTCACCCATCAAAATGTGGGTAAGGTTTTGTGGTCAGATGGGACTTATCTTTTTGGAGCCAATTCAAAATGCTATGTGTGATGCAAACCTAGCACTGCCCTTTTCTATAGAAAACATCACAACATGATGTCGACCTTATGCACTGTGTACATTTTACCTGTCGAACTTTTGACCCTGTTGACCTAATGCATCTTGACCATATGGTGTCGACCTATTGGCTGTTAAGATCTATCATACAGATACCTCAGATCTCCCTTTCCTATACAATTGTATGCTTTATGTTTGCGGTTGTTTTCAGTCACATGTATAGTAAATGTGAAATAAATTAAAGCAGAAATAGGAAAAATATATCACACCTTCAGACAATGGTGAAAACATGATAGAGAAGTGTTACCCAATAATTTTGCAGAATTGTTTTCATTCTGGCATGTATGGATGTTCTGAGTTCTAAAATGAATTGTATCTGTTTCCATTAACCACCTTCATGTAGTGGAGACTGGGTTATTAAGGCCCCCATACATCTACAACAGATTGTTTCAATTTCCCAATCTCCACAGGCCAGGCTACAAGGATTGGGAATATTCAACATGTTGAATTTCCCAATCCTGACCAAAAATTATTGGGATTGGCAAATCAGGAAATTTTAACATGTAGAATTTCCCGAATTCTCTGACGGATCACCGATTATCGATGGCATTTATTAAAATATGAGTTTTGAGTCTGCCACTTGAATTTGACAGTTATAGAGAGTTTATCACTTATGTATAATGGGCCTTATTCAATAACTGATGCTGATGCAATCGCATCACAATGATGCGAACGCCTCTGCATGATTGACAGGGAGAGGCATTTGCGGGCCAGTCGGGGCAGCAATGCAGTTCTGCGGAGGTGGCAACTTGGCGTTGCAGGGGTGTGTCGCTGGAAACGGGCAGAATTGGGGCTTCCCTTAATCAGCGATTCGATCGCAAGTGACTTGTGATCGCATTGCTGGCCGCCATTAGCATGCTGGGTGGCCTTGCCCTGTGCTGGGCGGCGCCCAGCATGCGATCCCAAGCAGCTGCAGTTTTTCTAATTTAGCAAGACTGCAACAGATATAGAATGAGCACCAATGTTCATAGTTGCAGAATGTGGAAGATATAAAAGATTATAAACATCACTGCTGCAAGGTGTATATTACACATTGCTTGTATATGTAAATACGTTTACTGTACTGAGTAATACCCAGTTTGTTGTAGAACTGACTGCAAAAGTTTTTCTTATTTGTGATTAGTAACTTGGACAGAAGATAGAAAACATACAGTGTGTTATAACTTTCAGTGCCGTAACTAGGCATTTTAGCGCTGTGTGCAAGAAACGACATTGGTGCCCCCCCTCCCCATGTAAGAAAGGGACAGTGCGTGCCGCATGCGTGCAAAAAATATATAGGGGCGTGGCTTCACGGGGAAGGGGCGCGGTCACAAAATAATAGCAATTCATACTACGGTGCACAGTAGTCTCCATTATTCAAATTACGCTGCACAGTAGCGCCACTACACCAGGTAGAGCCCCTTTTATTCATTACAGCAGACAGCGTTCCCCTTTTTACACATTACAGCAGACAGTCCCCCTTTTACACATTACGGCAGACAGTGTCCCCTTTTTACACAATACGGCAGACAGCATCCCTTTTTTACACATTACGGCAGACAGCGTGCCCTTTTTACACATTACGGCAGACAGCGTCCCCCTTTTTACACATTACGGCAGACAGCGTCCCCTTTTTACACATTACGGCAGACAGCGTCACCATTTTTACACATTACAGCAGACTGTGTCCCCCTTTATACACATTGCAGCAGCCAGCGTCCCCCTTTTTACATATTACGGCAGACGGTGTCCTCCTTTTTACACATTGCGGCAGCCAGTCCCCCTTTTTACACATTACGGCAGCCAGTCCCCTTTTTACACATTGCGGCAGCCAGGCCCCCTTTTTACATATTATGGCAGTGAGTCCCCCTTTTTACACATTGCGGCAGCCAGTCCCCCTTTTTACACATTATGGCAGACGGTGTCCGAGAGAGAGAGAGAGAGAGAGAGAAAGAGAGAGAGAGAGAGATATACTTACCATCTCCCCGCTGACAGGCTCCTCGTGCTGGCAGCTCCCTTGCTGCAGGCATCGGACAAGGAGGAGGAGGGAGGGAGACTGGAGCCGCAGCAGCGCTATGTCATTGGTAGTAAGCGCCACTGCAGCATGCCCCTCTCCTTCCGTACAGGCTGCCTGGCGCTGCTGTGGATGCTGGGATGCGGTTCCTCCATCCCAGCATTCACAGCAGCGCCGGGCAGCCTGTACGGAAGGAGAGGGGACTGCTGCAGTGGCGCTCACTACCAATGAAATAGCGCTGCTGCGGCTCCAGTCCCCCTCCTTCCTCCTCCTTCTCTGCTGCCCGGCGCTGCTCTCTCCTCCACAGCGCGGCAGTGGCGCTCGGCACACAGTGGAGGCGGCATGTAATGAGTCAATTTGACTCATTACATGCCACTGGCCGTGCGCCCTCAGGGCAACTGTGCTGTGTGCCAGGCTCACCTGGCACACACGTAGTTACGGCCTTGATAACTTTATACAGACGCTGTGCAAACTCATGTGGTTGTATCTGCCAACTCATTGCATGGTGTTTGACAAATTCCTTTACAGACCTGGTCATGCCCACAATGATATCATACCCCTTCCCCAATGATGTCACACCTAACACTTGCAACTAGTTCTTGCCCACTAGCATGGGCATATACAACATACTGTATTTGAGCCAATAATAACATTTTGTCAAAGCTCTCATGTATATGAGGCAGTGTTTATCACACCACCAGAGTATCATGGGCATCACCACTCAAGAGTGGTTACTATCCCCCCAAATCATTATACACATGTCCCAACAATACCCACACCAGCCACATCAATACTTACCTTCCTGGGGCTCCTCTGCTGTATCTCCCTTCTTGGTGGTTTCCTTGCTGGCAGTTTATCTTTATTTCTGTGGGTATCCAGTGAAACCTTTCTTGCTTCACTAATTCCCACTGCGGTATAAGCCTTGCCATCTCAAGATGGAATTATGTAGCAGTAAGAATTTAGGCCTTTTGCCATTTCATAAATTGACCAATTCTGCTATTGCAATAGAGAATCTTCCAGCCAAAAATAGGATATTCACTGCTTCATAAATAGACCCCTTAATCAAGAACAAAGTTGTAGGGGGAAATTCAATTAAGTGTGAGTTTGCAAAAGGAGATAAACTTGCACACGTCGCCTATATATTCACATACTTCACCTTCATGCTCGCACCAGAGATTTGCACATTCAATTTGAGATGACAATTCGAACTACGCTTGCAGATTTTGTACAAAAAGTGAACTGAGAAACTAACATGAAAAAGTGGGGAGACACCAGAAAAGTGACAACTTCGTTAGCAGAATCATATAGAAGACTGTTAGTGGGTATAAGGAAAGTACTGTACCTTTTATAGTGTGTCAAATGGCTGATTTGTGCATTCTTTAAAAAACAATTAAATAATGTAAGAAGATCATGAATTTCGTTTATTTATAAAGGACTTTAAAGAAAAATGCAAAAAAAATGTGATTTGGGGGTAATTTGAGACCTATTTTTTTTAAAATAGAAAATAAAATGATAAAAAACAAATATTTTTAATTGAAATTAATACTTTATTTAAATTTGGGTTGGATAAACTAATGAAAAAGTTGATTTAGGGGTACTCTGAGGAAATTTATTTTTTTCACTATAAAAATGACATGATTATTGATCCAAATAATAATAATAATAATAATAATAATAATAATAATAATAATGATAAAGGTTAATAATAATAATAATAATAATAATAATAATTTTATTTATATAGCGCTCTTTCTCCAATAGGACTCATGGTGCTTAACAGATACAGTACATACTGTACCTAAATAAGCGAATTGAAAACTTCCAAGTGAATAATTTGTCGATAGGGAGGGTGTTCAATGGGTTCTGAAGTAAGTCCCAACATTTTTACCTTAAAACAAAGATTTTCCCTACCTTTTCACTCAGGGAACTGCGGACAAAAACAGGAGAATTTACTCAGAAAAAGGAATGTGAGTTTGGAATTGATTTGCAATGCAAATTTTCTGTGAATTCACGTGCCAAGATCGAATTCTCACCTAACTGAATAGTTATAAAGTGTCAAAGCAATCTATCATATTTACAGTTCCCTTCAACTACCCATAGCAGATTACTACAAATATGGGTTGCAGAACATGAAGAACTTTAGAGGTCACGGATAGCAAGTATATCTATTTCTTATGAAATTACCCCAGTTAAAAATGTATTCCACAAATAGGAAATAGAGCATGGATTAATTAGAACACCAATTAACAGAAGTAATTTACGAGCTCTATTTCTCTCTGCAATTCGGCATATGCCTGTCCTACATAACTACTTTCCTATTAAAAAAAAGTCTTAAATAGTCAAAACTAAAAAACCCAGTGCTGAATGGAGACAAGGTACCTGATTCAGAGTTGCACACAGTACTGAATGTGTACAGATCTTCTGATTTATAACAAACTGCATATGTTGTGGCAGATCTCGACTGCATCTCACTTACGGCTGAATGGGTGTAACTGGGTGGTAAAGGGGAATTTTAAGGTAAAAAATATAATGTTGTGAACTCGGATGCAATATAGTCAGCCCAATCTAACCCACTTAATTACCTGCCCAAACAGATAAAAATGAACCACCAAAAATAAACAATAGCGGGCAGATCGAAGGCGACACAAACATAAAACGATGAAAGAATAGCAAAGAAGTGTATGTATAGGTCACTTGCTCCTTCTTTGTGAATTGTATCTTCCAAATTGGATTCTCGTGGCGATGTCCAGTATTCAAAAGGGGTCACATGAGGGAAAAAATAAAAATGAAAATACAATGTGTAATTTTCAAGAACAAGTTCTTATACCCAGTGTCCGTAAAAAGAACCCTAGTGTATTTTCTTTCTTTCTGAGGAGACTCAGCAGTATAGAGTCTGACCACCAGGCACACGGAGTTTATGCGTTATGGCGTACCAAAACTCACTTAAAGGGGATCAGAAATATACACATAAAGGTATCTTTAAATTCCAATAGAATTCATTTTCACCAAAGCCAAACAGAGCGTACCCCACTCACTTGTCAGCATGCTGGGATCCACACATAAAGGTATCTTTCAAAATGATTCCACTTGTAAAAAACGTATTTATTCCAAACAGCAAGAAGTATTAAAAATTGATCACAGTATTCAACACAAGCCCAATAAGATGTTAACATAAATTAGGTATGATTAGAGGTATCAGACAACAAGTACAGGTCTGGACTATAACATGAGTCGGAACCTCAGCATACCTTTGCAGACTTGGAACAAAGTCTGCGGGGCTGTGTAACTAAAAAAGCCACTGTCCTTGGCACCAACGTCGTTTCGAAATTTACCCCTTTTGAATACTGGACATCGCCACGAGAATCTAAGTTGGAAGATACAATTCACAAAGAAGGAGCAAGTGACGTATACATACGCTTCTTTGCTATTCTTTCATCGTTTTATGTTTGTGTTGCCTTCGATCTGCCCGCTATTGTTTATTTTTGGGGATTTTAAGGTAGTATAAGTTTCCTGTAGATGTGTCATGGGAGTGTAGATGGAATTGCAGACTATACAGTTGATAAATGCTGAAATCCGTGGCTTCATCCAGGTCTCCTGCACCAAGGATAGGGTATGTGTAACAGTGATGATGGTTCAGGGACAGATTAAGATAGGTGGGGGCCCAATGCAATGGAGGTTGTGGGGGGCCCCACTATTACTTTCAAAGCCACTCGCCCAATGCAACACACACACACAACACCTGGATGTCCCCAGCAGGCAGCAGCAGGGCCATCACGGAGCAGCACTGCTCCGGAGCACACAGAAACTGTCTCACTGGTTTTCCCTTCATTATTCTGCGCGACTGCCTCTGCACAGAGTCTCCCTCCGCAGCTGTAATAACAGCTGAGCTGCTGGAGGGAGACTCCCCCAGTTGCAAAAAGCACTGTGTGAGGGCCCTTGGACAGCAGCCTTTGTCTCCCCTTCCTTAATCTGGCGCTGTGATGGTTCCTCTCACAAACATCTGGTTCTGTATCAGTATTTGGGATGATGCATATTGTGAGTTATATCATAACCTAACACCACAATAACATTATTCACAATATGCCCTAATATGCCCATGATCTCTAACATACCAAAACATATACCAAACCACAATACAGTATAAGAGTGTATTATCCACCAATTAGTCCACAGGTGTATTTGCCATATGGTGTTTCACATGAACTCTGTGACATGTCAGGCAATGTCCTTGTTACTGACCACATAGATACTGACCACGCTGGCGCACTATGTTTTGAAAACCTCTGTGTGTGCCTTTACTTTACTGAGAGAACAAGATGGATCAAAAAATGATGCATTTTATGCAGGGGCGTAGCCAGAAGTTTGTGGGCCCCATAGCAATATTTTGAAGGGGCTCCTGTCCCAATGCTTCTAGAGAGACAGCTCTCTGCAGCAGTTGTTTTTTTGCCCCATAATAGTACCCTAGTTTATTTTCTGAACCATAGTATTGTCCTACTGTAGTTCACATTATGTCACATTCTAGGGCTACCAGGTATACATTATGCAACATAGTACTCCCAATTCACATTATGCTATACAGAGTCCCTAGTTCATATTATGCCACATTACAGTGCTCCAGTTCATATTATGCCACACTATAGTGCCTCCACTTCATATTGTGACACATTACAATGAGCAGGTCCAAGGGTATAACTAGATATATTATAGGCCCAAGGAAGGAGTTTGTAAGGCAAGTACCCCCCAATGGGGAAATGTGTATATAATTCATGTAACTTTGACAGGGAAGGTGGGCCCGTCTCAACTCTGGGGCCCATAGTAGCTGCACTCCCTGCGCCTGTGGTAGCTACTCCCTTGATTTTATAAAATATGCTGAATCTGACACAGAGTCAGACTGGATTAGGGGGCATGTTGGCATCTGTTCCCTTAGTCCAGTAAAATGTTGCTGTTTGGAATTGCAGGTGCGCTATGCCTGTCCATAGCTTGCAGCCAGGAGACGTGTACAGTATGCTCTTGGGCCACTATGATTATATTTTTTTATATGTCAGTGAGTGTGGCCTCAGATCTGAAGTTTCGGAGGCAGAGTGGTCTGGGTCACATCAGATCAGATCTCTGCTACTGTCTGGGATTATTGGGGCCAGCCCCTTTTAGTCAAAACTGTACTCTAAAGAGTCTAACCTCTCTTCTGGAACCAGCCACCTATGAGCTGAGCTCCTTTCCTGGGTGCCCCCACCCCCTCCCTCTCCTGTCTCCTATCCTACTCTATCCCACTCCTCTGCTCCCAGTATCCATTCTGTCTCCTGTCTTTATTCCTCCTCTCTGTACTCATGACTACATCCATTAGCTCCAGAAACCAGATAAGTGGCTCGTGAAGGGGGGGTATGTGAAAAAAGAAAATATATCTGTTTATGTATTTTAAAGCAGGCTCCAGTTAGAGGGTGTTTATTATGTGTGTATGTTTTCTTTCTTTCTATCTATCTATCTATCTATCTATCTATCTATCTATCTATCTATCTATCTATCTATCTATCTATCTATCTATCTATCTATCCATCCATCCATCTATCTATCTATCTATCTATCTATCTATCTATCTATCTATCTATCTATCTATCTAATGTAATAGATTGTGACTTGCAGGCATCAGCGAGATTTTGGCGAGTCTGTCCAATGTTTTAAGTAGCCATCATTTAAAAGCTAAACCCAACTTGGCTGCCCCTTCCCTATGCAGTTTGTGTCCTGTGTGTTTGAGGTGGCAGCTACTGTAGACACAAATTTACAATTTATGCTGCACTGAAAATGATAGAGAAAACACTGCAAAAAAAAAAAAAAGGTTTTTAAACATCTATGTCAGGGTGCACACAGTATGTGCTGGCTACTGTAGATAGATAGATAGATAGATAGATAGATAGATAGATAGATAGATAGATAGATAGATAGATAGATAGACATACAGACAGACAGACAGACATAAAGGATGCTGTTGGACCGGCACTCCAAAGATGAGATTCCGAGGCCTAGGTGCCTTTGCAGTAAGAAAGGTAAGGTGAGTCAACGCACGGCACTCCAGGACTTATTTCAAATTAGTGCAGTTTATTGTGCAATGTTTCAGAGAATTAATCTCCTTTTTCAATCATAAGCGACTATACAGTGTACAAAATCTTACTTTATACCCCTGAGGACATGTGCTCTCACCAGTGCCATGGGCTCACTGGTGGCTCCTTCCTATGCCAATGTCTTCATGCAAACAAGAAAGAGCTCTGTTCTTCTCTGGGCAGTACAACCAATACATACTGTTGTTCTGTCGCTTCATCTATGACCTATTCATGCTATAGAATGGAAGCACAACCCAGTTTGAAATGATGATGGAAGAAATTAACTCCAATCAAGTTTACTTACAAAAGCAGCTACTGTACACCCTTATTGAATTCTTGGACGTGCGGGTTAAAATCAGCGATTGTAAAATCTCTACCGACATATACTACAAGGACACAGTTCGCTACTGGCCAGTAGCCACCATCTTCCATCATTAAAGAATGGCCTACCGTTCTCACAAATGTTGTAGGCAGCACGAATCTGCAGCAACCACATGGAACTACCACTACAACTAGATTAAATAGTTTCTAAATTTCATAACAGGGGCTACAAACTCAGAATGCTAGAAAATGCAAAAGCTAAAGTGCTTAAACGTAACCATTCAGAGTTGTTAAAATAAAAGGTCAACAAAACCAATGACACATTCACATGGATTACCACCTTAAACACAGCCAGTCCAGTGATACCCAAAGCCAGCAGAACACTGTGGCCCATAGTCTCCAATGACAAAGACCTACGGTGTTTCCAGAGGACAAGACCTATGACCTGCTACAGAAGAGGTCGTAACCTCAGGTATATGCTAGTCAAAACTGACATCACCAACTTTAACCAAAAAGTAGCATACATGAGCCTTAAGACAAAACCAGGGTGCTATATATGCCCCCAAAGCACTACATGTAACTATCTTACTACGGGGTCAACCTTCAATCACCAACACTCAAAGAAATGTATTGTATCAAACATGTGGTATCTTGTGACACCAAATTTGTCATTTCCATCATCATCTGCCCATGTGGCCTTTATTATGTGGGCATGACCACCCATAAATTCAAGAGCGAATGGTTCTGCACAGGTCAGCAATCAAAGCTGCCTTAGAAAACCAATGGACCAACCTATTGCCTCTCATTTCAGAGACTCTCGCCATCAATTCGCTACTTTGATATACAAAATCATAGATCACATTCCTAGCTCAAGATAGAACAAAAGCACTCAAGAAATTATAATCATAATGGATCTATCTTCTGGATACCGTGGCTCCGCAAGGTCTTTATGAACTTATCTCATGGAACACACTCCTTTAACAGACTTATGTGTTTTTGCAACATGTTGAACTGTGTAAACTATACCCCTCGGAGCTCCTCCATCTATTTGTCACAAATCCAGCAAACGCATTGTTACATTATTACACTGTCTTGCTTAAACTTACAACATTGTATCTACCATCACCAGTAGAGGTAATTTCTTCACCTAGCCTTATATGTTGAGTAGCTATTTATGCAACAAATTTTTCACCTAGCACACATGCATTTTTTGATAACAAAACCAATTACAACACGTTCTTGCGTCAGGTAGGTGCACCAGGTCGTTGTCTTATTTTGCTATTATAACTGTGCATATCAGACAGCACTAACATAATTCCTTATTGCATCCCAGTGCTTTTCTATTATTGCTCTGTTGTCTTGGAGCCCAGTTTAACCCATTGTGCTCCAGTAGTTCGCACTAACATTTCTTTAAACAATGTCTTCTTGCTGTACATGTGTATTTTGCCAGCTGGTTCCCATTTTTATCTTCTGCATTGCATGTATTGTCTTGTTTTACTGTATTTGTATTAGGGATGTGCAGCCCTCCTACACCCAGCTCCAGCCACTGGGTTTTGGCAGTGTTGGATGATGTCATCAATGGGCATCAACCCTGCATCCCAGCCCCCAGGAAAATGTCTGTTTCTGCAAAACAGGCTTGGTTAGATATTGGAATTTAGCAAAAGGCATTGAAGGGATCTTGGGGGGTATAGATGGAGAGATAGGACGGGCTCCATCCATTAGGCATATTTCTGCCTTCAGCCTGAGAGCAGGGTAATTTGTACCTGCACCTGTAAAAGGATGATATAAAGTGTGTCAGGCTTTATTCATGGTCTCACTACCTGGGGGAACAGGCAGCAGGCTTCTTATGAGGCACTGTGATTAACTGACCATGAGTACTGTGCATATGCCTACGTTTGTGCTGGGGGCATAAGGTCCTGCCATCTTTTGAGAGAGGGAAACTGTTTGTTAGTTAGAGCCCAGACGGGCTAGGATTTATTTTTATATTTTATATTTTCTGTACTGCACAATAAAACTAATTGCACAATAAAACTAATTGCAGCTAAATTGCACAAAAACAATGTGCTGTTTCCTGGCTTCCTACCTTGATCTGCCATCACTAAGACACAAGATCATTGCCCACATCCTTGAATTTTGACGTGGCAGTAACAGATTGGTGGCTTTAGTCAAACTATAAGCCTTTTGGATCTTTAGTTTAAATTAATGTATTGCATGGAAGTTAATGCTTTAGCAATTATATGTTTGCACTTGGTTTTGCATTGATTAGTCTATACCTGGTAGGTTTGGAATTCCTTTGTATAATAGAAGTGACAATATGTATGTTGGTACTCTGTGTCTAATATGTACATAGGTTATATATTTCAGTAGTTTGCTCCTGGTTTATGTACAGCATATGTTATGCCTTTTAATGCCTCTCTCACTTTTCTATGGCAGTCAGAGCATGGAGAAGCATCTAATAATTGCCATATCAACCGCCTTGGGGAAAGAGAGAGTGATGTAAGTGGGATGTGCCGCTCACTCCTCCAGTCAAATGGTCCGGGTCTCCGGCTCTGTTTCGTGTGTACAATTCACTACAAGGGTTTTAAGGTAAGCTTTTATGATTTTTCTGTTTATATGTCTACATGATGAAATGGTGAATGTGAATCCGAAACGTTGAAGGATTAAATTTTGTTGACATTATAGAAATGTCAACATTGAACAGATCAGCATCTGCTGACATGTAAAATGCTGCAATACTTATCACCAGAAGTGCCACATGATCCATCAGAAATTATCCTGACATCACCTCTGGTACCGCAAGACACAGCCAACTAGCCAATGGGAGTTTGGGTGGCGGGATTATTTTACAGGAAGGAGAAGCTGAGTGCTACGTCCTGAGTAGTGATGGCGGCTGTGAAGCACAATGGTGCTGCTGATCCCCAGGGTGTTAACCGACGCCCCCCTTCTAAGTGTGGTATGCGCTGCAGCCCATAGGTAGTAGCCGCCACTGATCGCTATACATAGGACACCTCTATATCACACACCTTCCTGATATCACTGAACACTATACATAGGTCTAGAACCGGTGCTACCTGCTCAGCAAGGTCTGCAAAGAAGGGAGGTGCTCTCCCCGCTTTGCTACCTTGCTGATGTATGACAGGCAGTGGCGTTGACAGCAGGAAGAGTGGGTCCCATCACTCCCTCAGGTGTGTGACAGCCTAAGCCTGGGAGCCTGCCAAAACCCACTGCACATCCCGGGGTTCCTGGCCGGAGAGACAATGTGGCCTCCTCCCAGAGACCTCCAGGTACTGTAACTGCTCCCCCAGGCACCTAACCTCATTCTGCTAATGATAGTCTCTCTCCCCCATGTCTCTATTTACCCCCCATGCCTTTCTCCCCATGCTTCTCTCTCTACCATACCCCTCTCTCCACATGCCTCTCTCCTCATGCCTCTCTCTATCCCTCATGCTGCTTTCTCCCGCATGCCCATCTCTGTCTCCATATTACCCTCTATCCCCATGCCCCGCTTTCTCTACCAATGCCCCTCTCTCTCCATGCCTTTCTTTTTCTCATCATGCCCACTCTCTCTCTCTCCCCATGCCCCCCCTCTATCTGTCTCCCCATGCCCCCTCTCCCTCTTTCTCGCTCTCTCTCTCCGTGTCTCTGTCTGTGTCTTGCTCTCTCTTTCCATGCCTCACTCCATGTCTGTCTCTATCTACTTCTTTGTCTCTTTCCACATGCCTCTCTCTCTCCCCATATCATTCACTCTCTCCCCATGCTCCTCTTTCTCTCTCTATCTCCCCATGTCCCTCTCTCTCAACACCCTTTTCTCTCTTTCCATGGCTCTTTATGTTCCCCCATGCACCCTCTCTCTTCCCCTGCCCCTCTCTCTCCCCAGACCACTCTCTACTAATGCCTCTCTATCTCTCCCCATGCCCCCTCCCTATCTTTCTGTGTGTGTGTGTGTGTGTGTGTGTGTCTCTCTCTCTCTCTCTCTCTCTGTGTGTCTCTCTCTCTTTTCTTGTCTCTCTCTCCCCATATCTTTTTCTCTCTTCCCATATCTCTCTTTCTCCCCATGCCTCCCTCTCTCTCTCCATGTCTCACCCTTGGCTCTGGTCATTTTATAGATAGAAAGATATAATCTATGTCACATATCTGGAAACCTTCCTACAAATCCTGCATATGTCTCTGTCCGTCACCTCCCCTGAACATTACAGATGCTGCTGATAGGGTAGGAGCCTCTGTGCATTGCTTTGTCCAGGAGCCTATACTGCCCTTAAGATGGGCCTTACACCCCCTTCCCCCACAGGTCTGCATTTACAGGCTGTGCCTGCTTGCTACGTGCCACAAAGTATGAGGTGAGGACGAAGGTGGGCCGATGACTGGGGGCAACATGGACTTACAGTTCATGGCCCAGATATCAGTAATGGACACTACTACTGTGGGAATTATGTGTGTTAGTGACACTACTATGGGGATTATGTGTAATGGGTACTACTACTATGGGCATTATGCACTCAAGAGGAATTACTACTGTGGGCATTATGTGTAAGGGGCACTACTGTGGACATTGTGTATAAGGGGCACTACTGTGGGCATTGTGTATAAGGAATACTACTGTGTAGCATAACATGCATAACGGGCACTACTGTTGGCATTGTGTATAAGGGGCACTACTGTGTAGCATAACATGTATAATGGGCACTACTGTGTGGTGTAATGTGGATAAGAGACACTACAATGGGGCGTAATAGATTCAGGGGCACTACATGCAGTGTAATGTGAATAAGATTGTGCTACTGTGTGGCATCATTTGAATTGGAGGTACTATTGTGTGGCCACACCCCTTCCTTGTGAGTCCAAGCTCCTTTTTCCAATGCAACGTCCCTTTATGAGTTACAGGAGGGAGGATGCAAAATGATAGTTTGCAGGGGAGCGCCGAACACCCGGCCCTGAATAGGTCACACTTATATCACACACTGATCACTATAAATAGGTCTTGCCAATATTTCTTTTAATTAATTACTATTAATGTTCCCATGGTGCACTTTCAAGGGACAATTGCCCTGTTGTCATTCTCTGTGAGAATCCACTTAATAGCAGCAGGTCAGTGTATACGACCTACAGGAGGGTTGTTTAAATACATGCAGTATGTGATGTGTTTTGTCTGATTGCGTTTTAAAAAAAAGTCGGATGGAATCCGGCAAGCGTGGCGGCACAGCAATGGAGATCATATGGAAGTCATAATAATGAGATACGGACCCAGTGGCACAGTGCATTACATATTTCTGTCCATTTGATAGCAACTAAACCTCAAATTCTTTCTGAGATAATAAAGCTGTATATGCTAATAAAATCCAGGATTTAGTACACAATGTAACGACAAAATTAATTGTGTGAACAGGATGGCAGTATGGCATTGTATTTTGTAGAAGGGGACTTTTTTTTATAAAGGGAAGAACGTGATTGGCCAGCCTCTCACAAATCACTGCCTACTGCCACAGCATTGTATTCAGCACTGTAGTCTTAACGTGGAGCATTCGCCACCCAGCGGTTAAACTGTGTATTACATGGTATGGGACACAACGCATGCCATAACGCTATTTACAACTCGCAACTCAGGATCCTAAATAGTGTGCTATGAGCAACGATGTTTGAGGACACATCTGAATCTGAGGCAAGTAGGGGATGTTGCACAGTCAACCCAGCCAGTATTGGGACTGTTGCTACTCCTCCTGCTATGTCATTGACATTGAGTTATCAGAACTGTCAAACAAAAAATATGTAGAGCAGGGATAACTGCTTAATGATGATGTGTGCGTCATTATGCCATTGCTAGACAATCTTTTGTTTTGTTTTTTAAATTATGTTTTCACTATCCACTATTCAATGTAACAATAGTTGATCTGTAAATATGGGGGTTATAGATAAAGTGGTTTTAGAAATAACACATTGAAAACCCTGCAGAACAGAGAACACTCATCACTATTTATTATAACAGTAATGTCTTACGTAACCATTCAAAAGCATTCTATTAATAAAACCTATGCCCAAAGCTCATCTGTGTGCTGTATACTGTATATCTACCTTACGCCACACGCGGCTAGAGGGGGTGGAGTGGGTACTAATCAGTTGTTAAGTGGAACAAATGTCTTCCTGTGCAGTCAATGGCAGTCCCTGTGCAACGCAAGGCACTTATTTTTTTTTTCTTTTCAATTTTTTGAAGGGGCATGCTTATGCCTTCCTGGGTTTGGTCACGCACCCAGGTACACAGGTCCATGGTAACTCTTGGTAGCCCTGCTTACAGATGCCCATAACTCATTGTATGCTGCATGTATCTAGCTCACAGTTGCATAGTGCACGGGTCAGGCTTCCTTCACAGCTTTGTCAGTATCTCTCTGCCTCACCTACATGCTTCTGAACAGGAGAGGTCTGAGCACAATGTGCTGAGCCCTTATTGGAGGAGCTTAGTGCATGCTTCTGAGCATGGGTGTAGCTATAGTTGGTGTAGGAGGTGCCATTGGTATGGGACCCCGAGGATTAGGGGGCCCCAGATCTAGGTTATATACTGTAGTGTCATACCAATTTCCCAGATTTGTCTGCTAAGCAATTGGGTCCGACCCGTTGCCCAGCCTAAATGGGGTGACATTCAATTTTTAGAGAGAGCTGTGTGTATTGGAGGTTATAATGGTAACGGAGCACTGTAATGTGGCAAAGTTTACCAAACTTAAGTGTATGATTACAAATGCAAGAAGCAATGGGGGAAACAATTGCACTTAATGATCAATATGATATAATAGACATTACAGAGACATAATGGGACGATTCTCACGACTGGGCGGCAAAAATGGAGGGGTACACCCTCTTCAGGAGAGATAGGACTAATAAAAAGGGAGGGGGTGTTTGTCTTTATGTTAAACCTTTCTTAAAACCATATTTAAAAGAGGTCATTTACGAGGGGACTGGATATAACGTGGAGTCATTATGGGTTGAGATTTCGAGTGGGGGTAAAGATACAAAAAAACTTTTAATAGGGACATGCTATAAACCACCAGATATTAGTGTGTCTGATGAATTACTACTCTTGCAGCAAATCGAAAAAGCTGCTGGTATGGGGACATCATTATTGTTGGGGACTTTAATTACCCAGACATAAACCGGAACACAGAAACAGTAAGTACAACTAGGGGTAGGTTCTTAAACATGCTAAAAGATCACTACTTGTCCCAGGTAATTGAGGAACCAACTAGGCATAGGGCTACACTGGACCTAGTACTAACTAATAATGAGGAAATAATATCAAATACTAAAGAGGGGAGTAGCGTAGTAGGGGAGTAGGGAAATAGCTATCACAATATGATCACATTTGATATCAGCTTCCAAAAACAACAATATAAGGTTCTAACTAAGACTTTTAACTTTAAGAAAGCTAATTTCATATTGCTGAAACAAGCAATGAGGGACATCAATTGGGAAATTGTATTTCATGGTAAGAATACAGATGAAATGTGGGATGTTTTTACAACTATGCTCAATAAGTACACTCATTTGTATATTCCCAACAAAAACAGGAGTAGTAAATTCAAACCGATGTGGCTTAATAAGAATGTCAAGGAACAAATGGATAAAAAAAGGCATGCTTTCAAAGCATTTAAGTCTGCCGGAACGAGAGAATCATTCCAGTTCTACAAGGAATGTAACAAAAAATGCAAAAAAGAAATCAGAGCAGCTAAAATAGAAAACGAAAAACAAATCACAAAGGAGAGTATAACAAACCCCAAAAAGTTCTTTAAGTATATAAATGGTAAAAGGTTAAAAAGGGAGAATATTGGGCTTTTAAAGGGGGAGTTGGATGTCTTGATTAATGATGATCGGGGAAAAAGCGGATTTATTTAATAAATTCTATTCATCAGTATTCACGAATGAGGACAGGTTGACGAGAGTAGAGCATAACATAAGCTACAATAATGACCCGTTGCTAGGTACTTGGTTAAACGAGGAGGTAGTCCGGGAGATACTAAGTAAAATTAAGATAAGTAAATCTCCTGGGCCGGATGGACTCCACCCCAGGGATCTTATGGAACTTAACATAGAGGTATCGAGACCACTATATTTGATTTTCAGAGAGTTAATTAGATCAGGAACGATACCAAAGGACTGGCGTATAGCAGAGGTAGTGCCAATATTTAAAAAGGGTATTAAAACTCACCCCGGTAACTATAGACCGGTAAGTTTGACATCTATAGTGGGGAAATTACTGGTAGGAATATTAAGGGATAGCATACTTGAGTACTTGAATACCTCCAAGGTTATTACTAGGAATCAGCATGGTTTTATGAAGGACAGGTCATGTCAAACTAACTTAATAAGCATCTACGAGATAGTGAGCGATAATATTGATCAGGGTCAAACAGTGGATGTGATCTTTTTGGACTTTGCTAAGGCCTTTGACAAAGTTCCACATAAGAGACTAATTCTCAAATTAAGAGAGCTTGGGGTAGGAGACACTATGGGGTATATTTACTAAAATTCGTATTTTTCCGAATGAGGTTAAAGTTCAAACACGAATGACATCGAAAGTGTAAATTTGCAACTTTTTGAATTTAGGGCCTAATTCTGAGTTGATCGCAGCAGCAAATATGTTAGCAGTTGGGCAAAACCATATGCACTGCAGGTGGGGCAGATGTAACATGTGCAGAGAGAGTTAGATTTGGATGGGGTGTATTCAAACTGAAATCTAATTTGCAGTGTAAAAATAAAGCAGCCAGTATTTACCCTGCACAGAAACAAAATAACCCACCCAAATCTAACTCTCTCTGCAAATGTTATATCTGCCCCCCCTGCAGTGCACATGGTTTTGCCCAATTGCTAACAAACTTGCTGCTGCGATCAACTCAGAATTACCCCCCTATTACGACTAATTTACTAAGCTGTCGTGTTTTGCATTTTCGTATTTACCGATGTCGATGTCATTTGTATTTTTTGGCAGTGTTTTACGGGAGTGAATTGTAAAACACTGCCGACTTTAACACAATGAATCTCGGCCGGATCTGTGAGATCCGTGCTGGGCTTCATTGTGCACCTTTCGTAAAAAATAAAACATTGTTAAAATTTTTATAAAAAAATGCGTGGGGTCCCCCCTCCTAAGCAAAACCAGCCTCGGGCTCTTTGAGCCGGTCCTGGTTGAAAAAATATGGGAAAAAAAGTGACAGGGGTTCCCCCATATTTAAGCAACCAGCACCGGGCTCTGCGCCTGGTCCTGGTTCCAAAAATACGGGGGACAAAAAGCGTAGGGGTCCCCCGTATTTCTGAAACCAGCACCGGGCTCCACTAGCCAGATACATAATGCCACAGCCGGGGGACACTTTTATATTGGTCCCTGCGGCCCTGGCATTACATACCCAACTAGTCACCCCTGGCCGGGGTACCCTGGAGGAGTGGGGACCCCTTCAATCAAGGGGTCCCCCCCTCCAGCCACCCAAGGGCCAGGGGTGAAGCCCGAGGCTGTCCCCCCCATCCAAGGGCGGTGGATGGGGGGCTGATAGCCTTTTTGTCAAAATTTGAATATTGTTTTTAGTAGCAGTACTACAAGTTCCAGCAAGCCTCCCCCGCAAGCTGGTACTTGGAGAACCACAAGTACCAGCATGCGGAGGAAAACCGGGCTCGCTGGTACCTGTAGTACTGCTACTAAAAAAATCCCCCAATAAAAACAGGACACACACCTTGAAAGTAAAAGTTTATTACATACATCCACACCTCCAAACATACATACTTACCTATGTTCACACGAGGGTCGGTCCTCTTCTCCATGTAGAATCCATGGGGTACCTGTTGGAAAAATTATACTCACATAATCCAGTGTAGATCAGTCCTCTTCTGTTCTATTTGTAATCCACGTACTTTGCAAAATAAAAAAACGGACACCCGACCACGCACTGAAAGGGGCCCCATGTTTTCACATGGGACCCCTTTCCCCGACTGCCAGGAACCCCCCCTGACTTCTGTCTAAGAGGGTTCCTTCAGCCAATCAGGGAGCGCCACGTCGTGGCACCCTCCTGATTGGCTGTGTGCTCCTGTAGTGTCTGTCAGGCAGCACACGGCAGTGATACAATGTAGCGCCTATGCGCTCCATTGTAACCAATGGTGGGAACTTTGAGGTCAGCGGTGAGGTTACTTTCGGTCAACCGCTGACCACAAAGTTCCCACCATTGGTTACAATGGAGCGCATAGGCGCTACATTGTATCACTGCCGTGTGCTGCCTGACAGACACTACAGGAGCACACAGCCAATCAGGAGGGTGCCATGACGTGGTGCTCCCTGATTGGCTGAAGGAACCCTCTTAGACAGAATTCAGGGGGGGTTCCTGGCAGTCGGGGAAAGGGGTCCCATGTGAAAACATGGGGCCCCTTTCAGTGCGTGGTCGGGTGTCCGTTTTTTTATTTTGCAAAGTACGTGGATTACAAATAGAACAGAAGAGGACTGATCTACACTGGATTATGTGAGTATAATTTTTCCAACAGGTACCCCATGGATTCTACATGGAGAAGAGGACCGACCCTCGTGTGAACATAGGTAAGTATGTATGTTTGGAGGTGTGGATGTATATGCACTTACTTTCAAGGTGTGTGTCTCCTGTTTTTATTGAGGTATTTTTTTAGTAGTAGTACTACAGGTACCAGCGGGCCCGGTTTTCCTCCACATGCTGGTACTTGTGGTTCTCCAAGTACCAGCTTGCGGGGGAGGCTTGCTGGAACTTGTAGTACTGCTACTAAAAACAATATTCAAATTTTGACAAAAAGGCTATCAGCCCCCCATCCGCCGCCCTTGGATGGGGGGGACAGCCTTGGGCTTCACCCCTGGCCCTTGGGTGGCTGGAGGGGGGGACCCCTTGATTGAAGGGGTCCCCACTCCTCCAGGGTACCCACGGCCAGGGGTGACTAGTTGGGTATGTAATGCCAGGGTTGCAGGGACCAATATAAAAGTGTCCCCCGGCTGTGGCATTATGTATCTGGCTAGTGGAGCCCGGTGCTGGTTTCAGAAATACGGGGGACCCCTACGCTTTTTGTCCCCCGTATTTTTGGAACCAGGACCAGGCGCAGAGCCCAGTGCTGGTTGCTTAAATATGAGGGAACCCCTGTCACTTTTCCCCCCCTATTTTTTCAACCAGGACCAGCTCAAAGAGCCCGAGGCTGGTTTTGCTTAGGAGGGGGGACCCTACGCATTTTTTTTCAACAAATTTAACACCTTCCCACCCCTTCCCACTGATAAACATGCACGGATCTCATGGATCCGTGCATGCCTATCAGAACACGGTAAAAAAAAGCAGGTCTGTTTTATTTTAGCACTTTTTTACGATTTGTATTTTTTCACGGCTGTGTTTGGCTATTGCCGGCAGTGTTTGTGAATTACACTTTTTAGTAAATTACCGAGTTCTACCAAATTACAGGCGTATTTGACCGATGGTGTATTCATTAGAGACGTGCACTTGAAATTTTTCGGGTTTTGTGTTTTGGTTTTGGGTTCGGTTCCGCGGCCGTGTTTTGGGTTCGACCGCGTTTTGGCAAAACCTCACCGAATTTTTTTTGTCGGATTCGGGTGTGTTTTGGATTCGGGTGTTTTTTTCAAAAAACACTAAAAAACAGCTTAAATCATAGAATTTGGGGGTCATTTTGATCCCAAAGTATTAATAACCTCAAAAACCATAATTTCCACTCATTTTCAGTCTATTCTGAATACCTCACACCTCACAATATTATTTTTAGTCCTAAAATTTGCACCGAGGTCGCTGGATGACTAAGCTAAGCGACCCTAGTGGCCGACACAAACACCGGGCCCATCTAGGAGTGGCACTGCAGTGTCACGCAGGATGGCCCTTCCAAAAAACACTCCCCAAACAGCACATGACGCAAAGAAAAAAAGAGGCGCAAAGAGGTAGCTGTGTGAGTAAGATTAGCGACCCTAGTGGCCGACACAAACACCGGGCCCATCTAGGAGTGGCACTGCAGTGTCACGCAGGATGGCCCTTCCAAAAAACACTCCCCAAACAGCACATGACGCAAAGAAAAAAAGAGGCGCAATGAGGTAGCTGTGTGAGTAAGCTAAGCGACCCTAGTGGCCGACACAAACACCTGGCCCATCTAGGAGTGGCACTGCAGTGTCACGCAGGATGGCCCTTCCAAAAAACACTCCCCAAACAGCACATGACGCAAAGAAAAAAAAAGGCGCAATGAGGTAGCTGTGTGAGTAAGATAAGCGACCCTAGTGGCCGACACAAACACCGGGCCCATCTAGGAGTGGCACTGCAGTGTCACGCAGGATGGCCCTTCCAAAAAACACTCCCCAAACAGCACATGACGCAAAGAAAAAAAGAGGCGCAATGAGGTAGCTGTGTGAGTAAGATAAGCGACCCTAGTGGCCGACACAAACACCGGGCCCATCTAGGAGTGTCACTGCAGTGTCACGCAGGATGGCCCTTCCAAAAAACACTCCCCAAACAGCACATGACGCAAAGAAAAAAAGAGGCGCAATGAGGTAGCTGTGTGAGTAAGATAAGCGACCCTTGTGGCCGACACAAACACCGGGCCCATCTAGGAGTGGCACTGCAGTGTCACGCAGGATGGCCCTTCCAAAAAACACTCCCCAAACAGCACATGACGCAAAGAAAAAAAGAGGCGCAATGAGGTAGCTGTGTGAGTAAGATAAGCGACCCTAGTGGCCGACACAAACACCGGGCCCATCTAGGAGTGGCACTGCAGTGTCACGCAGGATGGCCCTTCCAAAAAACACTCCCCAAACAGCACATGACGCAAAGAAAAAAAGAGGCGCAATGAGGTAGCTGTGTGAGTAAGATAAGCGACCCTAGTGGCCGACACAAACACCGGGCCCATCTAGGAGTGGCACTGCAGTGTCACGCAGGATGGCCCTTCCAAAAAACACTCCCCAAACAGCACATGACGCAAAGAAAAAAAGAGGCGCAATGAGGTAGCTGTGTGAGTAAGATAAGCGACCCTAGTGGCCGACACAAACACCTGGCCCATCTAGGAGTGGCACTGCAGTGTCACGCAGGATGGCCCTTCCAAAAAACACTCCCCAAACAGCACATGACGCAAAGAAAAAAAGAGGCGCAATGAGGTAGCTGTGTGAGTAAGATAAGCGACCCTTGTGGCCGACACAAACACCTGGCCCATCTAGGAGTGGCACTGCAGTGTCACGCAGGATGGCCCTTCCAAAAAACACTCCCCAAACAGCACATGACGCAAAGAAAAAAAGAGGCGCAATGAGGTAGCTGTGTGAGTAAGATAAGCGACCCTAGTGGCCGACACAAACACCGGGCCCATCTAGGAGTGGCACTGCAGTGTCACGCAGGATGGCCCTTCCAATAAACACTCCCCAAACAGCACATGACGCAAAGAAAAAAAGAGGCGCAATGAGGTAGCTGTGTGAGTAAGATAAGCGACCCTAGTGGCCGACACAAACACCTGGCCCATCTAGGAGTGGCACTGCAGTGTCACGCAGGATGGCCCTTCCAAAAAACACTCCCCAAACAGCACATGACGCAAAGAAAAAAAGAGGCGCAATGAGGTAGCTGTGTGAGTAAGATAAGCGACCCTAGTGGCCGACACAAACACCGGGCCCATCTAGGAGTGGCACTGCAGTGTCACGCAGGATGGCCCTTCCAATAAACACTCCCCAAACAGCACATGACGCAAAGAAAAAAAGAGGCGCAATGAGGTAACTGTGTGAGTAAGATAAGCGACCCTTGTGGCCGACACAAACACCTGGCCCATCTAGGAGTGGCACTGCAGTGTCACGCAGGATGGCCCTTCCAAAAAACACTCCCCAAACAGCACATGACGCAAAGAAAAAAAGAGGCGCAATGAGGTAGCTGTGTGAGTAAGATAAGCGACCCTAGTGGCCGACACAAACACCGGGCCCATCTAGGAGTGTCACTGCAGTGTCACGCAGGATGGCCCTTCCAATAAACACTCCCCAAACAGCACATGACGCAAAGAAAAAAAGAGGCGCAATGAGGTAGCTGTGTGAGTAAGATAAGCGACCCTAGTGGCCGACACAAACACCTGGCCCATCTAGGAGTGGCACTGCAGTGTCACGCAGGATGGCCCTTCCAAAAAACACTCCCCAAACAGCACATGACGCAAAGAAAAAAAGAGGCGCAATGAGGTAGCTGTGTGAGTAAGATAAGCGACCCTAGTGGCCGACACAAACACCGGGCCCATCTAGGAGTGGCACTGCAGTGTCACGCAGGATGGCCCTTCCAATAAACACTCCCCAAACAGCACATGACGCAAAGAAAAAAAGAGGCGCAATGAGGTAACTGTGTGAGTAAGATAAGCGACCCTTGTGGCCGACACAAACACCTGGCCCATCTAGGAGTGGCACTGCAGTGTCACGCAGGATGGCCCTTCCAAAAAACACTCCCCAAACAGCACATGACGCAAAGAAAAAAAGAGGCGCAATGAGGTAGCTGTGTGAGTAAGATAAGCGACCCTAGTGGCCGACACAAACACCGGGCCCATCTAGGAGTGTCACTGCAGTGTCACGCAGGATGGCCCTTCCAATAAACACTCCCCAAACAGCACATGACGCAAAGAAAAAAAGAGGCGCAATGAGGTAGCTGTGTGAGTAAGATAAGCGACCCTAGTGGCCGACACAAACACCGGGCCCATCTAGGAGTGGCACTGCAGTGTCACGCAGGATGGCCCTTCCAAAAAACACTCCCCAAACAGCACATGACGCAAAGAAAAAAAGAGGCGCAATGAGGTAGCTGTGTGAGTAAGATAAGCGACCCTAGTGGCCGACACAAACACCGGGCCCATCTAGGAGTGGCACTGCAGTGTCACGCAGGATGGCCCTTCCAAAAAACACTCCCCAAACAGCACATGACGCAAAGAAAAAAAGAGGCGCAATGAGGTAGCTGTGTGAGTAAGATAAGCGACCCTAGTGGCCGACACAAACACCGGGCCCATCTAGGAGTGGCACTGCAGTGTCACGCAGGATGGCCCTTCCAAAAAACACTCCCCAAACAGCACATGACGCAAAGAAAAAAAGAGGCGCAATGAGGTAGCTGTGTGAGTAAGATAAGCGACCCTAGTGGCCGACACAAACACCGGGCCCATCTAGGAGTGGCACTGCAGTGTCACGCAGGATGGCCCTTCCAAAAAACACTCCCCAAACAGCACATGACGCAAAGAAAAAAAGAGGCGCAATGAGGTAGCTGTGTGAGTAAGATAAGCGACCCTAGTGGCCGACACAAACACCGGGCCCATCTAGGAGTGGCACTGCAGTGTCACGCAGGATGGCCCTTCCAAAAAACACTCCCCAAACAGCACATGACGCAAAGAAAAAAAGAGGCGCAATGAGGTAGCTGTGTGAGTAAGATAAGCGACCCTAGTGGCCGACACAAACACCGGGCCCATCTAGGAGTGGCACTGCAGTGTCACGCAGGATGGCCCTTCCAAAAAACACTCCCCAAACAGCACATGACGCAAAGAAAAAAAGAGGCGCAATGAGGTAGCTGTGTGAGTAAGATAAGCGACCCTAGTGGCCGACACAAACACCGGGCCCATCTAGGAGTGGCACTGCAGTGTCACGCAGGATGGCCCTTCCAAAAAACACTCCCCAAACAGCACATGACGCAAAGAAAAAAAGAGGCGCAATGAGGTAGCTGTGTGAGTAAGATAAGCGACCCTAGTGGCCGACACAAACACCTGGCCCATCTAGGAGTGGCACTGCAGTGTCACGCAGGATGGCCCTTCCAAAAAACACTCCCCAAACAGCACATGACGCAAAGAAAAAAAGAGGCGCAATGAGGTAGCTGTGTGAGTAAGATAAGCGACCCTAGTGGCCGACACAAACACCGGGCCCATCTAGGAGTGGCACTGCAGTGTCACGCAGGATGGCCCTTCCAAAAAACACTCCCCAAACAGCAGATGACGCAAAGAAAAAAAGAGGCGCAATGAGGTAGCTGTGTGAGTAAGATAAGCGACCCTAGTGGCCGACACAAACACCGGGCCCATCTAGGAGTGGCACTGCAGTGTCACGCAGGATGGCCCTTCCAAAAAACACTCCCCAAACAGCACATGACGCAAAGAAAAAAAGAGGCGCAATGAGGTAGCTGTGTGAGTATGTGAGTAAGATAAGCGACCCTAGTGGCCGACACAAACACCGGGCCCATCTAGGAGTGGCACTGCAGTGTCACGCAGGATGGCCCTTCCAAAAAACACTCCCCAAACAGCACATGACGCAAAGAAAAAAAGAGGCGCAATGAGGTAGCTGTGTGAGTAAGATAAGCGACCCTAGTGGCCGACACAAACACCGGGCCCATCTAGGAGTGGCACTGCAGTGTCACGCAGGATGGCCCTTCCAAAAAACACTCCCCAAACAGCACATGACGCAAAGAAAAAAAGAGGCGCAATGAGGTAACTGTGTGAGTAAGATAAGCGACCCTAGTGGCCGACACAAACACCTGGCCCATCTAGGAGTGGCACTGCAGTGTCACGCAGGATGGCCCTTCCAAAAAACACTCCCCAAACAGCACATGACGCAAAGAAAAAAAGAGGCGCAATGAGGTAGCTGTGTGAGTAAGATAAGCGACCCTAGTGGCCGACACAAACACCGGGCCCATCTAGGAGTGGCACTGCAGTGTCACGCAGGATGGCCCTTCCAAAAAACACTCCCCAAACAGCACATGACGCAAAGAAAAAAAGAGGCGCAATGAGGTAGCTGTGTGAGTAAGATAAGCGACCCTAGTGGCCGACACAAACACCGGGCCCATCTAGGAGTGGCACTGCAGTGTCACGCAGGATGGCCCTTCCAAAAAACACTCCCCAAACAGCACATGACGCAAAGAAAAAAAGAGGCGCAATGAGGTAGCTGTGTGAGTAAGATAAGCGACCCTAGTGGCCGACACAAACACCTGGCCCATCTAGGAGTGGCACTGCAGTGTCACGCAGGATGGCCCTTCCAAAAAACACTCCCCAAACAGCACATGACGCAAAGAAAAATTAAAGAAAAAAGAGGTGCAAGATGGAATTGTCCTTGGGCCCTCCCACCCACCCTTATGTTGTATAAACAGGACATGCACACTTTAACCAACCCATCATTTCAGTGACAGGGTCTGCCACACGACTGTGACTGAAATGACGGGTTGGTTTGGACCCCCACCAAAAAAGAAGCAATTAATCTCTCCTTGCACAAACTGGCTCTACAGAGGCAAGATGTCCACCTCATCATCATCCTCCGATATATCACCGTGTACATCCCCCTCCTCACAGATTATCAATTCGTCCCCACTGGAATCCACCATCTCAGCTCCCTGTGTACTTTGTGGAGGCAATTGCTGCTGGTCAATGTCTCCACGGAGGAATTGATTATAATTCATTTTAATGAACATCATCTTCTCCACATTTTCTGGAAGTAACCTCGTACGCCGATTGCTGACAAGGTGAGCGGCGGCACTAAACACTCTTTCGGAGTACACACTTGTGGGAGGGCAACTTAGGTAGAATAAAGCCAGTTTGTGCAAGGGCCTCCAAATTGCCTCTTTTTCCTGCCAGTATAAGTACGGACTGTGTGACGTGCCTACTTGGATGCGGTCACTCATATAATCCTCCACCATTCTTTCAATGGGGAGAGAATCATATGCAGTGACAGTAGACGACATGTCCGTAATCGTTGACAGGTCCTTCAGTCCGGACCAGATGTCAGCATCAGCAGTCGCTCCAGACTGCCCTGCATCACCGCCAGCGGGTGGGCTCGGAATTCTGAGCCTTTTCCTCGCACCCCCAGTTGCGGGAGAATGTGAAGGAGGAGATGTTGACAGGTCGCGTTCCGCTTGACTTGACAATTTTGTCACCAGCAGGTCTTTGAACCCCAGCAGACTTGTGTCTGCCGGAAAGAGAGATCCAAGGTAGGTTTTAAATCTAGGATCGAGCACGGTGGCCAAAATGTAGTGCTCTGATTTCAACAGATTGACCACCCGTGAATCCTTGTTAAGCGAATTAAGGGCTCCATCCACAAGTCCCACATGCCTAGCGGAATCGCTCCGTGTTAGCTCCTCCTTCAATGTCTCCAGCTTCTTCTGCAAAAGCCTGATGAGGGGAATGACCTGACTCAGGCTGGCAGTGTCTGAACTGACTTCACGTGTGGCAAGTTCAAAGGGCAGCAGAACCTTGCACAACGTTGAAATCATTCTCCACTGCGCTTAAGACAGGTGCATTCCACCTCCTATATCGTGCTGAATTGTATAGGCTTGAATGGCCTTTTGCTGCTCCTCCAACCTCTGAAGCATATATAGGGTTGAATTCCACCTCGTTACCACTTCTTGCTTCAGATGATGGCAGGGCACGTTCAGGCGTTTTTGGGGTTGCTCCAGTCTTCTGTACGTGGTGCCTGTACGCCGAAAGTGTCCCGCAATTCTTCTGGCCACCGACAGCATCTCTTGCACGCCCCTGTCGTTTTTTTAAAAATTCTGCACCACCAAATTCAAGGTATGTGCAAAACATGGGACGTGCTGGAATTTGCCCAGATTTAATGCACACACAATATTGCTGGCGTTGTCCGATGCCACAAATCCACAGGAGAGTCCAATTGGGGTAAGCCATTCCGCGATGATCTTCCTCAGTTGCCGTAAGAGGTTTTCAGCTGTGTGCGTATTCTGGAAACCGGTGATACAAAGCGTAGCCTGCCTAGGAAAGAGTTGGCGTTTGCGAGATGCTGCTACTGGTGCCGCCGCTGCTGTTCTTGCGGCGGGAGTCCATACATCTACCCAGTGGGCTGTCACAGTCATATAGTCCTGACCCTGCCCTGCTCCACTTGTCCACATGTCCGTGGTTAAGTGGACATTGGGTACAGCTGCATTTTTTAGGACACTGGTGACTCTTTTTCTGAGGTCTGTGTACATTTTCGGTATCGCCTGCCTAGAGAAATGGAACCTAGATGGTATTTGGTACCGGGGACACAGTTCCTCCAACAAGTCTCTAGTTGGCTCTGCAGTAATGATGGATACCTGAACCACGTTTCTCACCACCCAGGATGCCAAGGCCTCAGTTATCCGCTTTGCAGCAGGATGACTGCTGTGATATTTCATCTTCCTCGCAAAGGACTGTTGGACAGTCAATTGCTTGGTGGAAGTAGTAAAAGTGGTCTTACGATTTCCCCTCTGGGATGACCATCGACTCCCAGCAGCAACAACAGCAGCGCCAGCAGCAGTAGGCGTTACACGCAAGGATGCATCGGAGGAATCCCAGGCAGGAGAGGAATCGTCAGAATTGCCAGTGACATGGCCTGCAGGACTATTGGCATTCCTGGGGAAGGAGGAAATTGACACTGAGGGAGTTGGTGGGGTGGTTTGCGTGAGCTTGGTTACAAGAGGAAGGGATTTACTGGTCAGTGGACTGCTTCCGCTGTCGCCCAAAGTTTTTGAACTTGTCACTGACTTATTATGAATGCGCTGCAGGTGACGTATAAGGGAGGATGTTCCGAGGTGGTTAACGTCCTTACCCCTACTTATTACAGCTTGACAAAGGCAACACACGGCTTGACAAATGTTGTCCGCATTTCTGTTGAAATACTTCCACACCGAAGAGCTGATTTTTTTGGTATTTTCACCAGGCATGTCAACGGCCATATTCCTCCCACGGACAACAGGTGTCTCCCCGGGTGCCTGACTTAAACAAACCACCTCACCATCAGAATCCTCCTTGTCAATTTCCTCCCCAGCGCCAGCAACACCCATATCCTCCTCATCCTGGTGTACTTCAACACTGACATCTTCAATCTGACTATCAGGAACTGGACTGCGGGTGCTCCTTCCAGCACTTGCAGGGGGCGTGCAAATGGTGGAAGGCGCATGCTCTTCACGTCCAGTGTTGGGAAGGTCAGGCATCGCAACCGACACAATTGGACTCTCCTTGTGGATTTGGGATTTCGAAGTACGCACAGTTCTTTGCGGTGCTTTTGCCAGCTTGAGTCTTTTCATTTTTCTAGCGAGAGGCTGAGTGCTTCCATCCTCATGTGAAGCTGAACCACTAGCCATGAACATAGGCCAGGGCCTCAGCCGTTCCTTGCCACTCCGTGTGGTAAATGGCATATTGGCAAGTTTACGCTTCTCCTCCGACAATTTTATTTTAGATTTTGGAGTCCTTTTTTTACTGATATTTGGTGTTTTGGATTTTACATGCTCTGTACTATGACATTGGGCATCGGCCTTGGCAGACGACGTTGCTGGCATTTCATCGTCTCGGCCATGACTAGTGGCAGCAGCTTCAGCACGAGGTGGAAGTGGATCTTGATCTTTCCCTAATTTTGGAACCTCAACATTTTTGTTCTCCATATTTTAATAGGCACAACTACAAGGCACCTCAGGTAAACAATGGAGATGGATGGATACTAGTATACTAATGGATGGACGAGCGACTGCCGACACAGAGGTAGCTACAGCCGTGGACTACCGTACTGTGTCTGCTGCTAATATAGACTGGATGATAATGAGATGAAATCAATATATATATATATAATATCACTAGTACTGCAGCCGGTCAGGTATATATATTTATTATGTAATGACTGATGACGGACCTGCTGGACACTGTCAGCTCAGCAGCACCGCAGACTGCTACAGTAAGCTACTATAGTAGTATGTATAAAGAAGAAAGAAAAAAAAAAAACACGGGTAGTTGGTATACAATTATGGATGGACGAGCGACTGCCGACACAGAGGTAGCTACAGCCGTGGACTACCGTACTGTGTCTGCTGCTAATATAGACTGGATGATAATGAGATGAAATCAATATATATATATATAATATCACACTAGTACTGCAGCCGGACAGGTAGATATATTTATTATGTAATGACTGATGACGGACCTGCTGGACACTGTCAGCTCAGCAGCACCGCAGACTGCTACAGTAAGCTACTATAGTAGTATGTATAAAGAAGAAAGAAAAAAAAAAAACACGGGTAGGTGGTATACAATTATGGATGGACGAGCGACTGCCGACACAGAGGTAGCTACAGCCGTGGACTACCGTACTGTGTCTGCTGCTAATATAGACTGGATGATAATGAGATGAAATCAATATATATATATATATAATATCACACTAGTACTGCAGCCGGACAGGTAGATATATTTATTATGTAATGACTGATGACGGACCTGCTGGACACTGTCAGCTCAGCAGCACCGCAGACTGCTACAGTAAGCTACTATAGTAGTATGTATAAAGAAGAAAGAAAAAAAAAAAACAAGGGTAGGTGGTATACAATTATGGATGGACGAGCGACTGCCGACACAGAGGTAGCTACAGCCGTGGACTACCGTACTGTGTCTGCTGCTAATATAGACTGGATGATAATGAGATGAAATCAATATATATATATATATATAATATCACTAGTACTGCAGCCGGACAGGTATATATATTTATTATGTAATGACTGATGACGGACCTGCTGGACACTGTCAGCTCAGCAGCACCGCAGACTGCTACAGTAAGCTACTATAGTAGTATGTATAAAGAAGAAGAAAGAAAAAAAAAAAAAACGGGTAGGTGGTATACAATATTATATATATATTATATACAATTATATATATATATATTAAACTGGTGGTGATTATTAAACTGGTGGTCAGGTCACTGGTCACACTATCAGCAACTTGCAAGTAGTACTCCTAAGCAGACAATCACAATATATATTATACTGGTGGTCAGTGTGGTCACAATGGCAGTGTGGCACTCTGGCAGCAAAAGTGTGCACTGTACGTTATATGTACTCCTGAGTCCTGCTCTCAGACTCTAACTGCTCCCCACTGTCAGTGTCTCCCCCACAAGTCAGATATACATTATACAGTCACACTATCTATCTATCACTTCAGCAAGTAGTAGTACTCCTAATGCTCCCCAAAATTACTACTGTGTCTCTCTCTACTCTAGTCTCACTCTCTTCTCTATAAACGGAGAGGACGCCAGCCACGTCCTCTCCCTATGAATCTCAATGCACGTATGAAAATGGCGGCGACGCACGGCTCCTTATATAGAATCCGAGTCTCGCGATAGAATCCGAGCCTCGCGAGAATCCGACAGCGGGATGATGACGTTCGGGCGCGCTCGGGTTAACCGAGCAAGGCGGGAAGATCCGAGTCGCTCGGCCCCGTGTAAAAAAAAAATGAAGTTCGGGCGGGTTCGGATTCCGAGGAACCGAACCCGCTCATCTCTAGTATTCATTCGTAATTTTTTTCTTTGAGTTCCAAAAAAATACGAATGCCCTCATCACTGCCGTGATTTGAGTTTAGTAAATTCCCGAGATGACACTTTGAAGAAAAAACACCATCTCGGTCAAAATAGGGACCTTAGTAAATATACCCCAATGTGTACTTGGGTGAGTAATTGGCAGTTCAATAGGGAACAGCAAGTGAGGATTAATGGGATGTACTCTGAATGGGCTTCAGTGCTCAGTGGAATACCACAGGGTTCAGTACTCAGACCATTGTTGTTTAACATATTCATTAATTTTGACTGAGCGATTTCCCTTGAACTGGCAGTAGGAGATTTTGACTAACTTTACCAGAGATTTTGACTAACTTTTCCAGCGATTTTGGCTATGGGCGATTTTGGCTAACTCATTCAAGCAAGGGGATGCTTTTTCTTTTCCAGCGACATAGCCAAAATTGACTTGCCTGCACAGTCTATTTTTAGCAGCGATAGCGACCTGGCGGGGACGCGCATCGCTATCGCTGGCTGTGTACACATGGAGAGATATGCACTAACTTTCTGAGCGATTTTGACTATATAGTCAAAATCGCTCAGTTATATCGCTCCGTGTGTATGCACCTTTAGGAAAGGGACTGGAAAGCATAGTGTCAATTTTCCCAGATGATACTAAGCTATGTAGAGTAATTAATTCAGACAAGGATGTTGAGTCTCTACAGAATGACTTATCTAGACTTGAGGTCCTGGCGGATAAATGGAGAATGAGGTTCAATACAGACAAATGTAAAGTTATGCACTTTGGGACTAAGAACAATCAGGCAGCCTATAAACTAAATGGAGAAAATGTAGGGATAACAGTAGTTGAAAAGGATTTTGGGGTGCTCATTGATAATAAACTTGGTAGCAGTACGCAATGTCAAAATGCAGCAACAAAAGCAAATAAGGTGTTAGCATGCATAAAACAGGGAATGGAGACAAGGGATGAGAGAGTAATCCTGCCCAGGGCCGGTTCAAGGGCGCAGAGCGCCCCGGGCAGGAAAGGGGCGTGGCCTAATACAGGGGGCGTGGTGAGTCACGCCCCCTGTACATTGAAAGCGCCGCTTGAATGCTGAGCGGTGCGCGATGACGTCATCGCGCACCGCACAGCAAAAGGTCCTCTCCACGAAGAGAAACTAGACGCTATGCGTCTAGTTCCCTTCGTGGAGAGGACCTTTGCTGTGCGGTGCGCGATGACGTCATCGCGCACCGCTCAGCAGTTTCCCCTTCACGAAGGGAAACTAGACGCATAGCGTCTAGTTCCCTTCACAGGAGGCGCCGAGGACGGGGACGGCAGCGGGCAGCGGAGGCGGACGGGGGACACAGCGGGCAGCAGTGGCGGATCTTGCCACGGTGCGGCACCCTCCGGATGGCGCCAGCGCCCTCCGGAAGGCAGCGCCCCGGGCAAAAGTCCTGCTTGCCCGTGGCAAGAACCGCCACTGATCCTGCCACTGTATAAATCATTGGTGCGGCCACACCTGGAATATTGTGTACAGTTCTGGGCACCTCACTATAAAAAAGATATCTTGAAAAGGTTCAGAGGCGAGCCACTAAACTGGTTAAGGGGTTAGAGGCACTGGATTATGAGGAAAGACTGAAAAGGTTAGATTTGTTTACACTGGAAAAGAGGCGACTGAGAGGAGACATTATTAATATTTTAAATACATTAAGGGACAATACAAGGATTTATCAAACGATTTGTTTATTTAAAAAAAACACTACATAGGACACGATGACATCCCCTGAGGTAAAAAAAAAAAAAAAATCCATACACAACGGAGAAAAGGGTTCTTCACAGTAAGAACAGTAAGGATTTGGAATTCTCTGCCAGAGAAGGTGGACTCAATCGATAAGTTTAAAAATGGATTAGATAAATTACTAGCGGAAAAAAATATCCAAGGATACAGCATTTAATTAATATAAAAATTTATAATACAGGTTGAACTCGATGGACATTTGTCTTTTTTCCAACCTCAACAACTATGTAACTATGGGGGACATTTACTAAGCAGTGATAAGAGCGGAGAAGTGAGCCAGTGGAGAAGTGGCCCCATCAACCAATCAGCAGCTCTGTATCATTTTATAGTATGCAAATTATAGATGTTACTTCAGTGCTGATTGGTTGCCATGGGCAACTTCTCCACTGGCTCACTTCTCTGCTCTTATCACTGCTTAGTAAATGTCCCCCTATGTAACTATATAGTCTGAACCAGGGATAGTAATACGGCTTAGTCTATCCTACTTATTGTAATGTGGTAAAATATGAACTGGAGGGCACTATAATGTTACATAATATGAATTGGGGCACAATATGAAGTGGTGACACAATAGAGTGGCACAATATGAAATGAAGATACTGTAATGTGGCATAATATGAACTGTTGACACTCTATGTTATAATGTGAATTAGATGTACTGTGTGGTATAATCAGTGGTGCAAGCATGGCAGTACGGGTCGGTACTGCATACTGTTAAGAAATTTGCAGCTGGCACGCCGTACCACATGCAAACCACCTTGCAGCTGCTACTAGTTTATACTGCACTGCAGTGGCGCACGCAGGGGGGGGGCAAGTTTTTTTTATGTGGACCGAGGCAGTTCTTCACACATCTACATGCTGATGCTCAGATTGAGAGCTCGGCTCATCAGAGCTCTCTGTGCCTGCAGGCACCTGTAAGCTGCAGGAGCTGTGGGCACTCGGCTGTGGCGAGAGCTGCGGTATCTGTAAGCAGTGGCGGTGGCAGCGGCGTGGGAGGCAGCCAGTGGCGGCGGTAGCGGCGTGGGAGGCAGCCACTGTCAGCGGCGTGAGCTGCAGGACATCGGCAGCAGGGTTGGAGGCTGTTGCTGGCAGCGGTAGGAGCTATGGGACCTCGGCAGTGGTGGGAGAGACAGTCACAGGCAGCAGTGGGAACTGCGGGCGGTGGGGAAGGCAGTTACCGGCAGCAGCGGGTCCATGGTGGAAGCGGCCAGGGTGGCAGGCAGCGACGGGAGAGACTTAAATGTGCATTTACAGTATGTATGTAAGATGAGCTATACTGTACCATATATATATATATATATATATATATATATATATATAGTAGCATATCCTTTCCCACCTGTAGCTCAGGTGTATGCGGCAAAGGAAAAGAGGCGGCACTCCAAGGTCTTTGTTAAAGCTTGTATTCAAATCATGGTGGAAAAAGTACAAACGTGTTCATGGCAATAAAAAAGACATGGCAGAGAGGGGAGGTAGAGGGTGACAAAAACCCAGGGGTAGAGTGGGAGTACAGGGTAACACACAAACGGGTAGAGTGTGCGTACAAGGTGGCACAAACACACACAAGGATAGGGGGTACAGAGTGTCACACAGGGGTAGGGGGTGTACACTGTGCCCTACACACAGGGGTAGGGGGTACAGGGTGTCATACACATATGGGTAGAGGAGTACAAACACACACACGGGGTAATGGGTGCAGGGTGTCATGCACAGGGGAAGGGTGTGTACACTGTGTCACACATACACAGGGGTAGGGGGTGTACACTGTCATACCCACAGGGGTAGGGGGTACAGTGCAGGGTGTCATACACTGGGGGGGGGGTACAAGGTGTCACACACACAGAGGGGTACAGGGTGTCACACAGGGGAAGGGGGTGTACATTGTCACACATGGGAGTGTAGGGGGGTACACAGTGTCACACAGGGGAAGGGGGTGTACACTGTCACACATGGGTGTGTAGGGGGGTACAGAGTGTCACACATACAGTACAGGGTGTCAAACACTGGGTGGGTACAAGGAGTAACATACACACATAGTGGTACAGTGTGTCACACAATCTCTGCGTGGGCAGTAACAGGCAGGGTACGGTCCCCGGGCTGTAAGTTGCCTGTGTCCAGCACCCAGCAGTTCAGCGTTGTCCTGGTACTGCTAGTCCCTGGCTCCCGGGCACACACCAATCTACCAGCTGTAGGAGCAGTACGTATGTCTGGCGGGAAGAGCTGCCCATGTCCCCCTGGGACACCCGGCAGCTCCTGCTTGGCTCCCCACTCATGCAGGGCCAGCTGTACGTGTGAACGCTCACAAAGGATACCCCACAACCTGGGCACAGCAGATTCCGCCCAGTGGTGGGTCCCTCTGCGCAGTCTCTCCGAGCTGCAGCAGGCACTCCATCAGACCTCCAGCTGCAGCCGCCGCTTCAGCACCGCTACCCACCGGAGAAGGACTGTTTGCAGTGTGTCTGGTGGTGGGGGATGTGGCCCATGGCTACTAAGAATCGGGATTCCAGCAGCTCTGGCATCGGCTGTAGGTGCTGCTCGCCGCGGGAGGGACTAGTGGGCGGGCGGATAAAGGCGGAAACACTCCTGATTGCGGCTCCCTGCTGACAACACATGTACTTTTTCAGAATGGGTGGGGTCAGTGGGGACGCTCTCCTGTGGAATTGGCTATAAGTTTAATGAATGTCTGCCTTGCCCGGCAGCTCCTCCTCCACTTGTGTAGTCCTCTCTGCAGCTGGGCAAAGGAGACAGCAATTATTAAACCTGTAGCAAATCCAGGCGGAGCGTGTCCCCGGGGACCCACCCACTTTGAAAAAGTGAGTCACCGGGCACCAAAATCGCACCATACCGCGTTTTTGCGAACACTGTGTGTTTGTATATATATATATATATATATATATATATATATATATCAGGGACGTGCGGTGATCTAAATGGCTCAGGAGGCACTGGCTAGCACCAGAGCCAGATTTACAGGCAATGTATGAGCCAAAGGGTGAATCTGGGCATTTTTGATTAGAGATGTGCGGAAAAGAAAGACAGGTGAGGCACAGAGAGTGAGGGGGGAAAGCTGAGAGACACACAGAGAATGGGGGGTGGGGGCAGGCTGAGAGACACTCAGTGAAGGGGGAGAAAGATGAGAGGCACAGAGTATGGGGGGCAGGCTGAGAGACACAGAGTGAAGGGGGGGGCAGACTGAGAGACACAGTAGGAAGGGGGGCAAGCTGAGAGACACAGAGCGAAGTGGGGGTAAGCTGAGAGACACAGAATTAAATGGAGCAGGCTGAGAGACACAGATTTAAATGGGACAGGCTGAGAGAAGCGGGGGTAGATGACATGTGGCTGAGAGATGCAGGGGGGAAATGATGGTGTGGCTGAGAGATGAAGAGGGGAGATGACAGTGTGGCCGAGAGACGCAGAGAGAATGGGGGGCAGGCTGAGAGACATAGTAGGAAGTGGGGGGGGCAAGCTGAGAGACACAGAGCGAAGGGGGGGGGGGGTAAGCTGAGAGACACAGAGTGAATGAGGGAGGGCAGATTGAGAGACACAGAATTAAATGGGTCAGGCTGAGAGTAGCGGGGGTAGATGACATGTGGCTGAGAGACGCCGGGGGGAAATGATGGTGTGGCTGAGAGACGCAGAGGGGAAGATGATGATGTGGCTGAGAGACGCAGGGGAGAAAATGATGATGTGGCTGAGAAATGTAGGGTGGAAGATGATGGTGTGGCTGAGAGATGCAGGGGAAAAGATGATGATGTGGCTGGGACACACAGGGGGTAGAATATGGCACAGGTGTCATGAGTCTGGTTGAACCTCTGCTGTATGACAATGACTTTGGTTATATTCCTACACACACAGGCAACTTTCGGACCATGTGATTTCCTACATGAATAGTGAATACTGACTAAAGATGCTGTCTGACCAGGGAGGATACATTTCTTCAGAAGTTCCCCAGTGTGAAAAACCACCATATAAGTAAAGTGCATTTGGAATGGAAGGGATGTTCCCTGAGTGACGAGAAATTTGTGGCGTGTCATGTTGATATGCCCATATTTTCTGTGACCACACCCCTTGTGGCATGTAATCACGCTCACAGTTCCACACAAAAAAATAAGATTTTACACTTACCGGTAAATCTATTTCTCGTAGTCCGTAGAGGATGCTGGGACTCCGTAAGGACCATGGGGAATAGACGGGCTCCGCAGGAGGCATGGGCACTTTAAGAAAGACTTTGGACTCTGGGTGTGCACTGGCTCCTCTATGCCCCTCCTCCAGACCCCAGTTAGAGAAACTGTGCCCAGAGGAGATGGACAGTACGAGGAAAGGATTTTTGGGAATCCCAGGGCAAGATTCATACCAGCCACACCAATCACACCGTATAACTTGTGATAACTACCCAGTTAACAGTATGTACAAACAACATAGTCTCGGTCTAAACCGATGAAACTATAACACAACCCTTATGTAAGCAATAACTATATACAAGTATTGCAGAAGAAGTCCGCACTTGGGACGGGCGCCCAGCATCCTCTAAGGACTACGAGAAATAGATTTACCGGTAAGTGTAAAATCTTATTTTCTCTAATGTCCTAGAGGATGCTGGGACTCCGTAAGGACCATGGCGATTATACCAAAGCTTCCAAACGGGCGGGAGAGTGCGGATGACTCTGCAGCACCGATTGAGCAAACAGGAGGTCCTCCTCAGCCAGGGTATCAAATTTATAGAACTTTGCAAAGGTGTTTGACCCCGACCAAGTAGCTGCTCGGCACAACTGTAATGCCGAGACCCCTCGGGCAGCCGCCCAAGACGAGCCCACCTTCCTAGTGGAATGGGCCTTAACCGATTTAGGCAATGGCAATCCTGCCGTAGAATGCGCCTGCTGAATCGTGTAACAGATCCAGCGAGCAATAGTCTGCTTTGAAGCAGGCGCGCCAACTTTGTTGGCTGCATACAGAACAAACAGCGCTTCAGTCTTCCTAACCCTTGCTGTTCTGGCCACATAAATCTTCAAAGCCCTGACCACATCAAGGGACTCGGAATCCTCCAAGTCCCGCGTAGCCACAGGCACGACAATAGGTTGATTCATATGAAAAGAAGAGACCACTTTAGGCAGAAATTGAGGACGAGTCCTCAATTCTGCCCTATCCACGTGGAAAACCAGATAGAGGCTTTTATGTGACAAAGCCGCTAATTCCGAAACACGCCTCGCAGAAGCCAAGGCCAACAACATGACCACTTTCCAAGTGAGATATTTCAACTCCACTGTTGTGAGTGGTTCAAACCAAGGTGACTTGAGGAAACTTAATACCACATTAAGATCCCACGGCGCCACCGGAGATACAAAAGGAGGCTGAATATGCAGCACCCCCTTCACGAATGTCTGTACTTCAGGAAGAGAAGCCAATTCCTTTTGATAGAAAATGGATAAGGCCAAAATTTGGACCTTTATGGACCCTAATTTTAGGCCCAAAGTCACTCCTGTTTGCAGGAAGTGAAGCAGACGACCCAAATGGAACTCCTTCGTAGGAGCAGTCCTGGCCTCACACCAAGAAACATATTTTTGCCATATACGGTGATAATGTTTCGATGTCACGTCCTTCCTAGCCTTGATCAGGGTAGGAATGACCTCCTCCGGAATACCTTTTTTCGGTAGGATCCGGCGTTCAACCGCCATGCCGTCAAACGCAGCCGCGGTAAGTCTTGGAACAGACAGGGCCCCTGCTGCAGCAGGTCCTGTCTTAGAGGAAGAGGCCACGGATCTTCTGTGAGCAACTCTTGCAGATCCGGATACCAAGTCCTTCGTGGCCAATCTGGAACAATGAGGATTGTTCTTACTCTTCTTAGTCTTATTATTCTCAACACCTTGGGTATGAGAGGTAGAGGAGGGAACACATAGACCGATCTGAACACCCAAGGTGTCACTAGAGCGTCCACCGCTACCGCCTGAGGGTCTCTTGACCTGGTGCAATACCGCTTTTGTTTTTTGTTGAGACGGGACGCCATCATGTCTATCTGGGGCAGTCCCCACTGACCCACGATCTGTGCGAAGACTTCTTGATGAAGTCCCCACTCTCCCTGATGCAGGTCGTGCCTGCTGAGGAAGTCCGCTTCCCAGTTGTCCACCCCCGGGATGAATACAGCTGATAGGGCGCTTACATGGCCTTCCGCCCAGCGAAGAATCCTGGTCGCCTCTGCCATGGCCGCTCTGCTCCTTGTGCCGCCTTGGCGGTTTACATGAGCCACTGCTGTGACATTGTCTGACTGAATCAGAACCGGTTTGTCCCGAAGCAATGCCTCCGCCTGGCGTAGGGCGTTGTATATGGCCCCCAACTCCAGGACGTTGATGTGGAGACAAGTCTCTAGATTTGACCAGAGACCTTGGAAATTTCTTCCCAGTGTGACTGCTCCCCAACCTCGGAGGCTTGCGTCCGTGGTCACCAGGATCCAGTCCTGAATTCCGAACCTGCGGCCTTCTAAGAGGTGAGCACTGTGCAGCCACCACAGGAGAGATACCCTGGCTCTGGGAGACAGGGTGATCCTCTGATGCATTTGTAAATGGGACCCGGACCATTTGTCCAGTAGATCCCATTGAAAGGTCCTCGCATGGAACCTTCCGAAGGGGATGGCCTCGTACGATGCCACCATCTTCCCCAGGACACGCGTGTAGTGATGCACTGAAACCTTTTTTAGCTTTAATAGGTTCCTGACCAGGGCTATGAGCTCCTGAGCCTTTTCCATCGGAAGAAAAACCTTTTTCTGGTCTGTGTCTAGAATCAGACCCAGAAAGGTCAGGCGCGTTGTAGGGACTAGCTGGGACTTCGGTATATTGAGAATCCAGCCGTGCCCCTGCAACATCCTCACCGACAGCGACACGCTGTCCAGCAACTTCTCCCGAGATCTCGCCTTTATGAGGAGATCGTCCAAGTATGGGATAATTGTGACTAGGGCCGGCAACAGAAATCTTGGGGCCCCATACAATGATATCTCTGGGGGCCCCCTACACCCTCAACTCCCCCCATCGATATGTACTACATATATAAATATATGTTTGTGTTGGAAATTAATTAACTTTTAATTAATTTGTGGGTGGCCCGAAGTGCATTTAGCCAGACCCGGACCTAACCAATTTGATGCCCTAGGCAAGATTTTGTCTGGTGCCCGCTAGCACCGCCACTAGTTTCACCTCTGACACAGCACCCCTCTCCAAGCACAGCACCCATCACTCAGCACACTTTATCCTACACACAGCTCCCCCCCAGCACACTTTATCCTACACACAGCTCCCCCCAGCACACTTTATCCTACACACAGCTCTCCCCCCCAGCACACTTTATCCTACACACAGCTCTCCCCCCCAGCACACTTTATCCTACACACATCTCTCACCCCCCAGCACACTTTATCCTACACACATCTCTCCCCCTAGCATACTTTATCCTACACACAGCTCTCCCCCCAGCACACTTTATCCTACACACAGCTCTCCCCCCAGCACAATTTATCCTACACACAGCTCTCCCCCCAGCACACTTTATCCTACAAACATCTCTCACCCCCCCAGCACACTTTATCCTACACACATCTCTCCCCCTAGCACACTTTATCCTACACACAGCTCTCCCCCCAGCACACTTTATCCTACACACATCTCTCCCCCTAGCACACTTTATCCTACACACAGCTCTCCCCCCCAGCACACCTTATCCTACACACAGCTCCCCCCCAGCACACTTTATCCTACACACAGCTCTCCCCCCAGCACACTTTATCCTACACACAGCTCTCCCCCCCAGCACACCTTATCCTACACACAGCTTCCCCCAGCACACTTTATCCTACACACATCTCTCCTCCCCAGCACACTTTATCCTACACACATCTCTCACCCCCCAGCACACTTTATCCTACACACAGCTCTCCCCCCCAGCACACCTTATCCTACACACAGCTCCCCCCAGCACACTTTATCCTACACACAGCTCTCCCCCCCAGCACACTTTATCCTACACACAGCTCTCCCCCCCAGCACACTTTATCCTACACACAGCTCTCCCCCCCAGCACACTTTATCCTACACACAGCTCTCCCCGTAGGACATTTTATCGCTGGCACTGTGCACAACTTCCCTCGCCCCGCCCCCCACCACCACCACATGCAGCTCTTAACTACCTTCTTCTTTTGTTCCCCCATTGATAGTTACTGTCGTCGTGGGTGTCCTCAGGGCTCTCTTTAAGTGGCAGGAGAGAAGGACGTGAGGCGATGGCTTCACGTCGTCTCATTCCCGCCGCCGCGGTCAGCAGCAGGGGGACTTGCGGAGGCGGGCCAAATGAGTTTGTGCAGCGCTGCTCGCCCGCCCCTTTTTTAATGTGGGAGACAGCAGGAGGGGACAACAGCGCTGTGCAGAGTATAATGGACGGGCAAAGTGGACTGGAGGTGCGGAGGGGGAGAAAGCATAAGGAGAGGTGCTGAACCAGCTGGAACATCTCCTGTCCTGTTACGTCCCGCAGCTAGCCACAGCATACTGTAATGAGTCAATTTGACTTATTATCAGTACTGCTGACATTGCCGCTTCATCGCACCGCACCTCCGCTACGGATCTCCACTGAATCCAGCAGGGTCCGGCAGCTGTGTTGCTGCCCTGCCCGCTGCATGGATCACACAGCATTCTTACGCGCTGCCTAAACATTTTGTGTGCCCCTGATGCTCGGGGCCCCCCTGATCCTCGGGGCCCCATACGGGTGTCCCCTTTGAACCCCCCTGTCGCCGGGCCTAATTGTGACACCCTGCTTGCGCAGGAGCACCATAATTTCCGCCATTACCTTGGTGAAAATTCTCGGGGCTGTGGAAAGCCCAAACGGCAATGTCTGAAATTGGTAATGACAGTCCTGTACTGCAAATCTCAGGAACGCCTGGTGAGGAGGGAAAATCGGAACATGAAGGTATGCATCCTTTATGTCCAGGGACACCATCCAATCCCCCCCCTCCAGGCTGGCGATGACCGCTCTGAGCGATTCCATCTTGAACTTGAACTTTTTCAAGTACAAGTTCAGGGATTTTAGATTCTAAATGGGCTTGACCGAACCGTCCGGTTTTGGGACCACAAACAGGGTTGAGTAATACCCCTTTCCTTGCTGGAGAAGATGAACTTTGACTATCACCTGCCTGTTGAAGATACAATTTTTGAATTGCAGTCAACACTAACTCCCTCTCTGATGGGGAAGCTGGCAGAGCCGATTTGAAAAACCGGCGAGGAGGCACGTCTTCGAATTCCAGCCTGTATCCCTGAGAAACAATCTCTATAGCCCAGGGATCCACCTGTGAGTGAACCCAGACCTGACTGAAAAGTCGAAGACGCGCCCCCACTTGAGCCAACTCCCCCCGGGAAGCCCCAGCGTCATGCGGTGGACTTTGCAGATGTAGGGGAGGACTTCTGCTCCTGGGAACTAGCTGCATGCAGCTTTTTTCCCTTGCCTTTTCCTCTGGCAAGGAAGGACGATCCCCGTTCCTTCTTGCTTTTATTGGAACGAAAGGACTGCTTTGATAATGAGGTGCCTTTTTAGTATGCTGCGGGGGGACATAAGGTAAGAAATTCGATTTACCGGCCGTAGCAGTAGAGACAAGGTCCGAGAGGCCTACTCCAAACAACTCCTCCCCCTTGTAAGGCAACGACTCCATATGCCGCTTTGAGTCGGCATCCCCCGTCCACTGTCGAGTCCACAGGAGTCGCCTAGCAGAAATAGACATAGCATTTATTCTGGAGCTTAGTAAACAAATGTCTCTTTGAGCATCCCTCATATATAAAGCAGCATCTTTGATATGCTCTAGGGTCATTAGAGTGGTATCCTTATCTAGGGTGTCAATTTCCGTAGATAAGGAATCTGTCCAGGGCCGGATTGGGAAATAAAAGTGGCCCTGGAAAAATTTATAGAAGTGGCCTCATGTGGGCGGCACCAAATCAACTGTAGGCGGAACCAATACCAATGTAGGCGGGATTACTACCTTAAAATGTAATATAGGCGGAGTTACACCAACAAAAGGCAGAGCATGGCATATTAGCTGGATCTAACACATTAAAACATTTAGAAAGTATTGTATTGTAGCAGAAGTAGTTAAGAAATTAAACTTGAGGTGACATTTAATCCTCTGCACACTCCCTAAATACATTTTAAAGCAATTATAGCTACTTTATGCTAGACTCTATTACAGTGATTCGCAAACTTGGTCCTCAAGACCCCAAACAGCTCATGTTATCCAGGTCACCTAGCAGATGCACAGCTGTCTTCATTACTCACTAACACATTTTAAAAGGTGGAGCTAATTATTTCACTTGTCATTCTGTGAGGAGACCTAAAAACATGCACTGTTTGGAGTCCTGATTTTGAGAAAATATGCTCTATTAAAAAACAAGGAATGCCATCACCCCTAACACTTCCCCCGACCTACCACTACCACCCCCACTGGACCTAAGACATCATCATCATCATCATCATATTTTAACGCATACTGTAGGTTGAGCAAGAGACAAATATGCTTCTGTTTTTCAGCCCGGTCTTGGTTGCATTTTCCTCAACACACCCTTACTGTATTAACCGAAAACATATTGGGCCTAATTCAGACCTGATTGCTAGGCTGCATTTTCATACAACCTGCGATCAGGTCTAAACTGCGCATGTGTATGCACTGCAATGCACAGGCGCGTCGCACAGGTACAAAGCGGATCACTGCTCAGCGATGGGTTTGTGCGAAGAATCCATTCGCACAGGCACTCGCAAGCAGATTGACAGGAAGAAGGCGTTTGTGGGTGTCAACTGACCGTTTTTAGGGAGTGGTTGGAAAAACGTACGCGTGCCCAAGCGTTTGCAGGGCGGGTGTCTGACGTCAATTCTGTTCCCGGACAGGCTGAAGTGTTCGCAGCGGCTGAGTAAGTCCTGGGCTGTGCAGAGGCTGCACAATATCTGTTTGTACAGCTCTGCTACACAAGTGTTCGCAGACTTGCACAGCTAAAATACACTCCCCTATAGGCGGTGACTATGCGAACGCAGGACTGCAAAAAAAACAGGTCATGGCCTCTACCCACCCCTATTCTGCCTCTCGAAGCTTTGTGGTAAATCCACTACTGCCCCCCCAGATAGATCATCATCTCCCTTAGCATAGAATAGCCCCTTTCCCCTCAGACAGATCATTTCCACCTAGCATGGACTACCCCTCCCCCATACTGTAGGTCATCTTACTTTAGATATAAATAACTCCCCTCCCCCTCAGACAGATCATCTCTCCCTAGTAGATTCTTCCTCCACCTAAGCCAAATCATCTCCCCAAAGCATAGAATAACCCCCCGCCCCTCAGACAGATCATCTCTTCTAGCACAGAATACCCCTCCAAATTGACCATCATATCCCTTACCATAGAATTAACCCACCCAGATACAACTCATACCCCCTTAGCACCAAAAACCCTTCCCCCGCCTACTACAGAATATCCCCCTCCCACCCCCGAGACAGATATCCATCAGGGCCGGTTCTAGACCTTGTGGCGCCCAGGGTGAAAATTTGGCTTCATAGGGAAGGGGCGTTACCACAGAACAGTAACAGTTCACATTACACCGCACAGCAGCGTCTGTCAGTCACATTACACCGCACAGTAGCGTCCGTCAGTCACATTACACCGCATAGCAGTGTCCGTCAGTCACATTACACTGCACAGCAGTGTCCGTCAGTCACATTACACCGCACAGCAGTGTCCGTCAGTCACATTACACCGCACAGTAGCGTCCGTCAGTCACATTACACCGCACAGCAGTGTCCGTCAGTCACATTACACCGCACAGTAGTACCCCATAGACACATTATGCCACACACCGTAATGCCCATTATATATTATGCCACACACCATAATACCTATTATACATTATGCCACATACCGTAACACCTATTTCAACTTATGCCACACACAGTAATGTCTATTACATATTAGGCAACACACCGTAATATCCTTTACATATTACGCCACACACATAATGCCCATTACATGTTACGCCACATAACGTAATGCCAACTACACATTACGCCACACACTGTAATGCCCATTACACGTTGCGCCACACACCGTACTGTTCATTCACATTACTCCATACACTGTAATGCCCATTACACGTTATGCCACTCACCGTAATGCCCCCAACTCCATTTTACGCCCCACACACAATGTCTCTTATAAATTATGTCCCACAGCTTCTAATTCTTTTTTAATTACCTGCTCGCTGCCAGGGGTCTCATGTTCATTGCCAAGGGTCTCATGCTCAGTGGCAAGGGTCTCTCACTTGTTGCCAGGGACCTCATGCTTGTTCCCAGGGGGTCTCATGCTCATTCCCAGGGGGTCTCATGCTTGCTGCCAAGGGTCTCATGTTCACTGCCAGCGGTCTCATGCTTGTTCCCAGGTCTCATGCTCATTCCCAGGGGGTCTCAAGCTCGCTGCCAATGGTCTCATGCTCACTGCCAAGGGTTTCATTCTCACTGCCACGGGATTCATGCTCATTGGCAAGCGGTTTATATGCACCCAACCCACCTGCTCCCCTGCACTTCTTCTGCAGCAGGTGCCCTGGGCTACATGGGGTCCCGCTGCAGCCGATACCATTGAGAGAAACACTCAGATGCTAGAGATCCTACTCAACCTCTAGTGTCTATCTCCTTTCTCTCTTCCAGTTGCTATAGGTCAAGTAGTGTTTCTCTCAATGGTATCAGCTGCAGTGGGTGCCCATGGCGCCTGCTGCAGCTGGGGTTCAGGCAAGTGCCTGTGTGGTGACTGCGGCCGCTCATTCAGGTCGCAGCGCCCTTGACGGCACCCAGCTTGCCTGCACCTGGAACTGCTGCTGAGCTCTATTTCTCCTATCATCCAGTACAGCTCAGCAGGCAGCCTGACAGTCTTTTCAAAATAAAATGTGCTGCAAGCTGCATGAATATTGTTGTTTTTTTCAAAACAAACTGCAGCAGGAGCCATTAACAGAGCAATCAGAGGACATCTCCCTGTCAGCCCCGACTTTCCCCATTGTGTCCCCCTTCCTCGCTGCACAGTCTGGAAAGTTGCAGCTGATGGCGGCCCGGGGAGCACAGTGCAGGCTGCTGAACTGATCGCAGCCTCTCTTCCTCCGAGGTATGTGACGTCACTCGCTGGCGTTGTGGCGCTCATACCTCCTTTCAGGTTGGCGGTGGCCTCTTCTGCTGACAGCGGCCGCACTAGTAGCTTTGATTGGTGTGCGGGGCCGCCTGTCATCTGTTTCCCCGCCCCCTTCGTACGTCACCCGCTGGCTGGCTGTAATGCACAAAAGATGTGACCGGGTGAGGCGCTAAGGGGGCGGGGAAACAGATGACAGACGGCCCCGCGCACCCATCGGCCCACCGGTAATCTCCCCGGTCGTTGTAGTGGCCAATCCGGCCCTGAATCTGTCCATGCTGCGACAGCACTACACACCCAGGCCGATGCCATAGCCGGTCTAACGATAGTACCGGAATGTGTGTAAATGTGCTTCATGGTAACCTCCTGCTTACGATCAGCAGGATCCTTGAGGGAAGCTGTATCCTGAGAAGGAAGTGCCACCTTCTTGGATAAGCGTGTCAGCGCCTTGTCTACCTTAGGCGAAGATTCCCATCATATCCTGTCCTTTTGTGGAAAGGGATACGCCATAAGAATCCTTTTGGGAACTTGTAGTCTCCCATCTGGAGATTCCCAAGCCTTTTCGCACAAGTCGCTTAGTTCAAATGAGGACGGAAAAGTGACCTCAGGCTTTTTCCCTTTATACATGTGTACCCTCGTGTCAGGGACAGGGGGTTCCTCAGTCAGAGGCGGAACTACCGCCAGTGCAACCAGTGCGTTGCACTGGGGCCCGCCTCTGTCCAGGGGCCCAAAGCATGTAATGAGTCAAACTGACTCATTACATGCCGCTGTGCGCTGCGGGCAACCGCTGCCCGCAGCGCACAGTCGCCCGGAGAGAGGAGAGGAGCAGCAGTACGGGGGAAGGAGGAGGAGGGAGGTGAAGGAGGGAGCCACAGCAGCGCTTTACTACTGGTGGAGGCGCTGCTGCTGCTGCCCCTCTGCTTCACTGTAGGCTGTCTTCCGAGAACAGCCTATAGTGAAGCAGAGGGGCAGCAGCAGCAGCGCCTCCACCAATGACACAGCGCTGCTGCGGCTCCCTCCTCCACCTCCCTCCTCCTCCTTCTCTCCAGCCCGGGAATCGTCTGACGCTGCACCGAGGAGCCTGAGCCAGTGGAGAGGGTAAGTATAATTCTTCTTTCTTTCTGTCTCTTTCTTTCTTTCTTTCTTTCTTTCTTGGGACTGCCTGCCGCTATGTGTAAAAATGGGGGACTGCCTGCCGCTATGTGTAAAAAGGGGGAATCTGCCTGCTGCAATGTGTAAAAATGGGGAATCTTCCTGCCGCAATGTGTAAAAATGGGGGATTGCCTGCCGCAATGTGTAAAAAGGGGGAATCTGCCTGCCGCAATGTGTAAAAATGGGGGACTGCCTGCCGCAATATGTAAAAAGGGGGAATCTGCCTGCCGCAATGTGTAAAAATGGGGAATCTGCCTGCCGCAATGTGTAAAAACGGGGGACTGCCTGCCGCAATGTGTGAAAAGGGGGAATCTGCCTGCCGCAATGTGTAAAAAGGGGGGACTGCCTGCCGCTATGTGTAAAAATGGGGAATCTGCCTGCCACTATGTGTAAAAAGGGGGAATCTGCCTGCCGTAATGTGTAAAAAGGGGGACGCTGTCTGCCGTAATGTGTAACAAGGGCACGCTGTCTGCCGTAATGTGTAAAAAGAGGAATCTGTCCGCTGTAAGGTGTAAAAGGGTCTCTACCTGGTGTAGTGGTGCTACTGTGCAGCGTAATTTGAAGAATGGAGACTACTGTGCACCGTTTTATGAATTGGTATTATTTTGTGGCCATACCCCTTCCCCACGAAGCCACGCCACTATGTATTTTTGCGTGCGCCTAAGGCGCGCACTGCCCCTGTTTTGCATGCAGGGGTGGGGCACCGATGCCGTTTCTTGCACACAGTGCTAAAATGTCTAGTTACGGCACTGTTGCTAGGTATCCATTTCTCTGGCCCTGAGCAGGTCCCCCTCACCAGATCCTCTCCAGGGGTGAGGGGGTGGACTTGGATGGGATGTGGGGGGGGGGGGCCAAAGCATTTTGTCGCACCTGGGCCCACCGCTCGCTAGTACCGCCACTGTCCTCAGTGATATGCAAAACCTCTTTAATGGCAATAATTATGTAACGAATACCTTTTGCCACTTTTGGCTGTAATTTTGCATCCTCATAGTCAACACTAGATTCAGTATCTGTGTAGGTATCTGTGTCAGTGATCTGGGATATGGTGCATTTTTGAGACCCCGAAGGTACTGGTGCCACAGGGACAGGCATGGTCTGACTACCTGACTGATCCCTAGCTTCAGCCTTGTCCAATCGTTTATGCAGTAAATTTACATTTGCATTCAAGATATTCCACATATCCACCCAGTCCGGTGTCGGCGTTGCCGACGGCGACCTGACAATCATGCACTCCCCCTCCTCCTTAGGTGAGCCTTCCTCGTCAAACATGTCGACACACACGTACCGACACACTTCACACACACAGGGAATCTCTTTTCTGAAGACAGGTTCCCCCTGAGACCCCTTGGAGAGACAGAGAGAGAGTATGCCAGCACACAACCCAAGCGCTATATAACCCTGGAGAAAAACACAGATTGTTTACCCAGTAGCGCTGCTTAATGTATAAACGCCAATAATGTGCCCCCCCCCCCCCCTCTACTTTAAAACCCCCTTTCACCGTGTGTCAAGCAGGGGAGAGTCCGGGGAGCTTCCTCTCACCGGTGCTGTGGAGAGAAAATGGCGCTGGTGAGTGCTGAGGGAGAAGCCCCGCCCCCTCGGCGGCGGGCTTCTGTCCCGCTCAAACTTACTAAAAAATGGCGGGGGCTCTTTTATATACATGTACAGTGCCCACCTGTACATGTATATAGACTTTTGCCATAGGAGAGGTGTTTTATTGCTGCCCAGGGTGCCCCCCCTGCGCCCTGCACCCTTACAGTTGTAGGAGTGTGTGAGGTGTATGGGAGCAATGACGCACAGCTGCTGTGCTGTGCGTTACCTCAGTGAAGCACCGAAGGCTTCTGCCGCCTTAGACGTCATCTGTCTTCGTTTCTTCTGGCTCTGTAAGGAGAACAGCGGCGCGGCTCTGGGGTGAACGCCCAGGACGAACCTGTGTTCACTCCCTCTGGAGCTAATGGTGTCCAGTAGCCGAGGAAGCAGAGCCCATCATTTAAGTAGGTCTGCTCCTCTCTCCTCAGTCCCTCGATGCAGGGAGCCTGTTGCCAGCAGTGCTCCCTGAAAAAATAAGAATTTACTTACCGATAATTCTATTTCTCGTAGTCCGTAGTGGATGCTGGGGACTCCGTCAGGACCATGGGGATTAGCGGCTCCGCAGGAGACAGGGCACAAAAGTAAAAGCTTTAGGATCAGGAGGTGTGCACTGGCTCCTCCCCCTATGACCCTCCTCCAAGCCTCAGCTAGGATACTGTGCCCGGACGAGCGTACACAATAAGGAAGGATTTTGAATCCCGGGTAAGACTCACACCAGCCACACCAATCACACTGTACAACCTGTGATCTGAACCCAGTTAACAGCATGATAACAGCGGAGCCTCTGAAAAGATGGCTCACAACAATAATAACCCGATTTTTGTAACAATAACTATGTACAAGTATTGCAGACAATCCGCACTTGGGATGGGCGCCCAGCATCCACTACGGACTACGAGAAATAGAATTATCGGTAAGTAAATTCTTATTTTCTCTGACGTCCTCCTAAGTGGATGCTGGGGACTCCGTCAGGACCATGGGGATTATACCAAAGCTCCCAAACGGGCGGGAGAGTGCGGATGACTCTGCAGCACCAAATGAGAGAACTCCCGGTCCTCCTCAGTCAGGGTGTGCCCCTGACCAAGTAGCTGCTCGGCAAAGTTGTAAAGCCGAGACCCCTCGGGCAGCCGCCCAAGATGAGCCCACCTTCCTTGTGGAATGGGCATTTACATATTTTGGCTGTGGCAGGCCTGCCACAGCATGTGCAAGCTGAATTGTACTACACATCCAACTAGCAATCGTCTGCTTAGAATCAAGAGCACCCAGTTTATTGGGTGCATACAGGATAACAGCAAGTCAGTTTTCCTGACTCCAGCCGTCCTGGAAACCTATATTTTCAGGGCCCTGACAACATCTAGCAACTTGGAGTCCTCCAAGTCCCTAGTAGCCGCAGGTACCACAATAAGCTGGTTCAGGTGAAACACTGACACCACCTTAGGGAGAAACTGGGGACGAGTCCGCAGCTCTGCCCTGTCCGAATGGACAATCAGATATGGGCTTTTGTGAGACAAAGCCGCCAATTCTGACACTCGCCTGGCCGAGGCCAGGGCCAACAGCATGGTCACTTTCCATGTGAGATATTTCAAATCCACAGATTTGAGCGGTTTAAACCAATGTGATTTGAGGAATCCCAGAACTACGTTGAGATCCCACAGTGCCACTGGAGGCACAAAAGGGGGTTGTATATGCCGTACTCCCTTGACAAACTTCTGGACTTCAGGAACTGAAGCCAATTCTTTCTGGAAGAAAATCGACAGGGCCGAAATTTGAACTTTAAAGGACCCCAATTTGAGGCCCATAGACACTCCTGTTTGCAGGAAATGCAGGAATCGACCGAGTTGAAATTTCTTCGTGGGGCCTTCCTGGCCTCACACCACGCAACATATTTTCGCCACATGTGGTGATAATGTTGTGCGGTCACCTCCTTCCTGGCTTTGACCAGGGTAGGAATGACCTCTTCCGGAATGCCTTTTTCCCTTAGGATCCGGCGTTCAACCGCCATGCCGTCAAACGCAGCCGCGGTAAGTCTTGGAACAGACATGGTACTTGCTGAAGCAAGTCCCTTCTTAGCGGCAGAGGCCATGAGTCCTCTGTGAGCATCTCTTGAAGTTCCAGGTACCAAGTCCTTCTTGGCCAATCCGGAGCCACGAGTATAGTTCTTACTCCTCTACGTCTTATAATTCTCAGTACCTTGGGTATGAGAAGCAGAGGAGGGAACACATACACTGACTGGTACACCCACGGTGTTACCAGAGCGTCCACAGCTATTGCCTGAGGGTCTCTTGACCTGGCGCAATACCTGTCCAGTTTTTTGTTCAGGCGGGACGCCATCATGTCCACCTTTGGTCTTTCCCAATGGTTCACAATCATGTGGAAGACTTCCCGATGAAATCCCCACTCTCCCGGGCGTCGGAATGAACACTGCTGACAGTGCTATCACCTGATTTTCCGCCCAGCGAAGAATCCTTGCAGTTTCTGCTATTGCCCTTCTGCTTCTTGTGCCGCCCTGTCTGTTTACGTGGGCGACTGCCGTGATGTTGTCCCACTGGATCAATACCGGCTGACCTTGAAGCAGAGGTCTTGCTAAGCTTAGAGCATTGTAACTTGCCCTTAGCTCCAGTATATTTATGTGGAGAGAATTCTCCAGACTTGATCACACTCCCTGGAAATTTTTTCCCTGTGTGACTGCTCCCCAGCCTCTCAGGCTGGCATCCCTGGTCACCAGGACCCTTCCTGAATGCCGAATCTGCGGCCCATTAGTAGATGAGTACTTTGCAGCCACCGCAGAAGAAACACCCTTGTCCTTGGAGACAGGGTTATCCGCTGATGCATCTGAAGATGCGATCCAGACCATTTTTCCAGCAGATCCCACTGAAAAGTTCTTGCGTGAAAACTGCCGAATGGAATCGCTTCGTAAGAAGCCACCATTTTTCCCAGGACCCTTGTGCAATGATGCACTGACACTTTTCCTGGTTTTAGGAGGTTCCTGACTAGCTCGGATAACTCCCTGGCTTTCTTCTCCGGGAGAAACACCCTTTTCTGGACTGTGTCCAGAATCATCCCTAGGAACAGCCGATGTGTCGTCGGAAACAACTGCGGTTTTGGAATATTTAGAATCCACCCGTGCTGTCGTAGAACTACTTGAGATAGTGCTACTCCGACCTCCAACTGTTCTCTGGACCTTGCTCTTATCAGGAGGTCGTCCATTTTCTTTGAAGAAGAATCATCATTTCGGCCATTACCTTGGTAAAGACCCGGGGTGCCGTGGACAATACAAACGGCAGCGTCTGAAACTGATAGTGACAGTTCTGTACCACGAACCTGAGGTACCCTTGGTGAGAAGGGCAAATTTGGACATGGAGGTAAGTATCCCTGATGTCCCGGGACACCCTATAGTCCCCTTCTTCCTGGTTCGCTATCACTGCTCTGAGTGACTCCATCTTGATTTGAACCTTTGTAAGTGTTCAAATATTTCAGATTTAGAATAGGTCTCACTGAGCCTTCTGGCTTCAGTACCACAACATAGTGTGGAATAATACCCCTTTCCTTGTTGTAGGAGGGGTACTTTGATTATCACCTGCTGGGAATACAGCTTGTGAATTGTTTCCAATACTGCCTCCCTGTCGGAGGGAGACGTTGGTAAAGCAGACTTCAGGAACCTGCGAGGGGGAAACGTCTCGACTTTCCAATCTGTACCCCTGGGATCCTACTTGTAGGATCCAGGGGTCCTGTACGGCCCCAGCGTCATGCTGAGAAACTTGGCAGAAGCGGTGGAGGCTTCTGTTCCTGGGAATGGGCTGCCTGCTGCAGTCTTCTTCCCTTTCCTCTATCCCTGGGCAGATATGACTCTTATGGGGACGAAAGGACTGAGGCTGAAAAGACGGTGTCTTTTTCTGCAGAGATGTGACTTAGGGTAAAAACGGTGGATTTTCCAGCAGTTGCCGTGGCCACCAGGTCCGATGGACCGACCCCAAATAACTCCTCCCCTTTATACGGCAATACTTCTTTGTGCCGTTTGGAATCTGCATCACCTGACCATCTGGCAGATATGGACATCGCACTTACTCTTGATGCCAGAGTGCAAATATCCCTCTGTGCATCTCGTATATATAGAAATGCATCCTTTAAATGCTCTATAGTCAATAAAATACTGTCCCTGTCAAGGGTATCAATATTTTTAGTCAGGGAATCCGACCAAGCCACCCCAGCTCTGCACATCCAGGCTGAGGCGATCGCTGGTCGCAGTATAACACCAGTATGTGTGTATATACTTCTTAGGATATTTTCCAGCCTCCTATCAGTTGGCTCCTTGAGGACGGCCCTATCCGGAGACGGTACCGCCACTTGTTTTGATAAGCGTGTGAGCGCCTTATCCACCCTAAGGGGTGTTTCCCAACGCGCCCTATCTTCTGGCGGGAAAGGGTATACCGCCAATAATTTTCTATCGGGGGAAACCCACGCATCATCACACACTTCATTTAATTTATCTGATTCAGGAAAAACTACAGGTAGTTTTTTCACACCCCACATAATACCCTTTTTTGTGGTACTTGTAGTATCAGAAATATGTAACACCTCCTTCATTGCCCTTAACAAGTAACGTGTGGCCCTAAAGGAAAATACGTTTGTTTCTTCACCGTCGACACTGAAATCAGTGTCCGTGTCTGTGTCTGTGTCGACCGACTGAGGTAAATGGGCGTTTTAAAGCCCCTGACGGTGTTTGAGACGCCTGGACAGGTACTATTTTTTTGCCGGCCGTCTCTGTTGACATTATCACGTAATTCCTTGAATAAGCCATCCATTCCGGTGTCGACTCCCTAGAGAGTGACATCACCATTACAGGCAATTGCTCCGCCTCCTCACCAACATCGTCCTCATACATGTCGACACACACGTACCGACACACAGCACACACACAGGGAATGCTCTGATAGAGGACAGGACCCCACTAGCCCTTTGGGGAGACAGAGGGAGAGTTTGCCAGCACACACCAAAAACGCTATAATTATACAGGGACAACCTTTATATAAGTGTTTTTCCCTTATAGCATTTTAATATATATATATATATATATATATATATATATATATATCGCCAAATAAGTGCCCCCCCCTCTCTGTTTTAACCCTGTTTCTGTAGTGCAGTGCAGGGGAGAGCCTGGGAGCCTTCCCACCAGCATTTCTGTGAGGGAAAATGGCGCTGTGTGCTGAGGAGAATAGGCCCCGCCCCCTTTTCGGCGGGCTTCTTCTCCCGTTTTTCTGAGACCTGGCAGGGGTTAAATACATCCATATAGCCCCCAGGGGCTATATGTGATGTATTTTTAGCCAGAATAAGGTACTATCATTGCTGCCCAGGGCGCCCCCCCCAGCGCCCTGCACCCTCAGTGACCGCTGCTATGAAGTGTGCTGACAACAATGGCACACAGCTGCAGTGCTGTGCGCTACCTTATGAAGACTGAAAAGTCTTCTGCCGCCGGTTTCTGGACCTCTTCACTTTTCGGCATCTGCAAGGGGGTCGGCGGCGCGGCTCCGGGACGAACCCCAGGGTGAGACCTGTGTTCCGACTCCCTCTGGAGCTAATGGTGTCCAGTAGCCTAAGAAGCCAATCCATCCTGCACGCAGGTGAGTTCACTTCTCTCCCCTAAGTCCCTCGATGCAGTGAGCCTGTTGCCAGCAGGACTCACTGAAAATAAAAAAACCTAACAAAACTTTTACTCTAAGCAGCTCTTTAGGAGAGCCACCTAGATTGCACCCTTCTCGGCCGGGCACAAAAATCTAACTGAGGCTTGGAGGAGGGTCATAGGGGGAGGAGCCAGTGCACACCTCCTGATCCTAAAGCTTTTACTTTTGTGCCCTGTCTCCTGCGGAGCCGCTAATCCCCATGGTCCTGACGGAGTCCCCAGCATCCACTTAGGACGTCAGAGAAAGAGAAAAAATCCTAACAAAAATGCTTTCTAAGCAGGAAACTCAGGAGAGCTCCCTGCAGTGCACCCATTCTCCTCTGGGCACAGTCTAAAACTGGGGTCTGGAGGAGGGGCATAGAGGGAGGAGCCAGTGCACACCCAGAGTCCAAAGTCTTTCTTAAAGTGCCCATGCCTCCTGCGGAGCCCGTCTATTCCCCATGGTCCTTACGGAGTCCCAGCATCCTCTAGGACGTGAGAGAAATAAACATTTTACTGGCACCACTGGGTATAATGTGTACTGGCAGCCCTACAATGTGGCATAATGTCAACTACTGTAGGGCACTACTATGGCTCTTAAAATGAACTAGGGCACTGTTTCTGCATAAAATGAACAACTGCTGCAGAGAAGTGTCTCTGTAGAAGCACTGGGACAAAATGTTGCAATGCGGCCCACAAGTTTCTTGCTATGCCCCTGCTCCTAAGACCCCATGATTAGCTGAGAGTGATGTATAAGAAGCTCCGCCAATAGTACACTGTCATTTTCAGTGTTGGGCATTCAGCCTGCCTGTTCCCCAGAAGTGCTGGTCTGGCAAAACTCTCTAATTGAGACCCTGTACCCCATGCCCAGAATCTAGGCTCTCAGGGCCTTTTTCTTAATAAGAAAAATAATATTATGTAGTAATTTGGGCAGCTGGCTTCAGGCCCACTGGGTATTCTGGCCCTAGTATTATATGCTTTAAAAAAAGATTCTTATGTTCAAGTCTATATCAGGACCTGTGTATTCTATAATCTGTCCGGTTTCTTTTTATGTATCTAAGTTATGTATCCTGTTTTGTAGCACTATCATCTCACCTTGCAGCATAAACTGAAAATATACAACTTTATTGATAATTGTTTTATGGACATTTTATGTTGTATTAACCCTGTCCAGGATTCATACTTTCTTTTAACTAAATACATACTGTACAATATTTTGTTTCTTTTTATGAAATGCATTAATTCACTCCCTTTTAAATATTCACAAAAACATTGATTTTGCCATACTATATACCAGTGGTTCTCAAACTGTGCCCTGGGGTGCCGCGAGGCTCTTGCAGGGGTGCCTTGGAGTGGTAGTTCAGGACCATATAAATATTATTTATGGTCAATGTAGTAGGCAAAACCAGTGCTGGTGGCTGTCAATCATAAAATATGCGGACAACAGAAGCAAATTTTGTCTCTTACCACACAATTGAACCTATGGATGACATATAAACACCATTTACTTAATTTTATATTTATTTCTAAATTTCTCAATAAGAAACTTTGACCTAGGGGTGCCATGAAAAGAATTCTGATGCTCTAGTGCGCCGTCTTTAAAAAAAAGTTTGTGAACCACTGCTATACTGTATACTGTATATTGATAACTTGAGCAAATAGTCAGGATTTACATTTGGACCAATTTGGTTTACAATACACATGGTACATGGCTCCACTGCAGTTAGTTCTAATGCATCATGCATATTTGCCTAGTAATTAAGATTGCAGAATGTATCCTAACTGGCAGTTTGTGTACTTCAATTTAGTCCATTATTATTATTATTATTATTATTATTAACAGTTTCTTATATAGCGCAGCAAATTCCGTTGCGCTTTACAATTGGAAATAACAATGATATAACAAAACTGGGTAATAATAAACAGTCATAGAGGTAAGAAGGCCCTGCTCGCAAGCTTACAATCTATAGGAAAATAAGCATGGATTCGGTGAAGAATGAGACATGTGAGGATATGTGTGGACTGTGCAGAGTGGATGCAATTTGATAGGAAAGTTTATGAAAGTTATGTGGGCGGTTCTAGAATTTGATACGCTTGCCTGAAGAGGTGAGTTTTCAGGGAATGCTTGAAGGTTTGGAGACTAGAGGTCCATTGTTAGATAGCTATGATGGCATTCTTATAATAGATATAGGTTCATGATATTGACATTCAGAATGTTGACACCACAATTTCTGTATTGTCATAATGTTCACATTATGAGTGTCAAGAGGCAGTATGTCAACAACTGATTTTAGGGTTAGCATTAGACTTAGGATGAATCTGCGGTTAGGGTGAGGTTTATGGTTGATAAATTTAGGAAAAACTACATTGTTGACATGTCAGCTACCGACATTCTGGCAATGTCAACATTCTGGCAATGTCAACATTATCATCAATTTACATGTCGCCGTCCAATCCATGTTGACATTCGGAAAGTCCACATTCTGTACCACATTTCTATAATATATTCTTTGTTAATATCAGAATAACTATGTAATATCATAAACATGTCAAAATAGACACAAATAGATCTGTTTACTTCTGTGTATAGAACAGAAGTAATGAGTAGAACTGATTTGTACTTTGCCATCTGTGTATAGTACAAAAGTATTGAATAGAACTGATTGATGAAAAAAAACATTTTGAAGTTTAGTAAAATAAAGATAAACTGTATATATCCACATAAGCTTCTTTATGCCCTGTTTCAGTGTGGACAGTACAGTAAAGTAAAAAAAAAAAAAAACCCACTTTACTGCATAAAACTGGAATTCCTCATGGTGGAATAACATTATAGAGAGGATTACTTTTAAAGTCTCTATTCACCTGTGCAATTAACTGAAATGTTGTAACACCGTTTAGAGCTTTCTTTGTCCCTGTAGTAATTATTCACATCTAACACATATCCACGCTCAGATGTTTCCTTGGAGGATAAGGAAATAAACAAGGTTAGCACTAAATTCTCTTCATACACACTATTATATCCACAGCCATGTTGTAATAATAGAAATGGTATATGGCATTCAGACAGTAGAAAGAGTAAAGAATTATGGGGGCACCTAAGAGTAAGGAAATCGATTTGAGCCAAGAAGAAAGCAACTAAAATGGGTAGATTTAACGTTATTAGAGAAAACAAATGATTAGTACTCACAGTTTAGATGGTTGGAGAAAGCTGCCCCTATAGTATACAGAGTTGAGCTTATTCAACCTCAAAATATTTTGGAAGTATCTCATAGAATTACAAGGCACTTAATGGAGAAAAGAAGGGAATGTTGGGGGATATTAGCTGATAATAACAGTGGATGATAGAATTTGGGAACTACATAGCAGCATGATTCAATTTAAATATTTAGGGTTAAAGTTAAATAAATCAAATATATCACATACTAACCAGAGGTAGTGCCACACCAAAGTGTTAAATAATTAGAGAGAATCTAAGGGCCGGATTTAATTAGCCGTGGTTAATTACCACGGGCTAATTGATCTGCGGGGGCTATTAAATGATACCCCGCGATCAGCCTGCAGCTAATGCAGATTTTTGTTCAAGTCTGAGCAGGCTCAAATATAAATCCACTTTAAATGCCCTGACTGCAGGTGCAGCAAAACTGTTCACCCATACCTCCGGGATCTTATCCTGGATCCTTTGGGTTTATGCACGATAAAGGGAATTTACCACGCAAGGAAAAGGAGCTGTATCTGAATGGCCTGGGCGTTAAAGCCCAAGGCTACCATCCTTTTCCTGGCATGATAAATTACCGCATGTAATTGAATTCGGCCCTAAGACAGTTACTCTGGACTCGTGACTGCATGCAGGATATGCACGTTAAAGGACAACTGATTCCCAAAATGTAAATGTTCAGAAATTAACCATGAAGGTAGAATATATTGGTCAATGTTACTGATATAATGGTTAGTGGTAACCTTACATTCCACAGTAACACAGAAATGAGAAATTAAATACCAATTGTAGGGAATTGTAAATATGCTCTTATTACCAACTCCCAAATATTTAACCTCATCTTTATTCACACTTCCACCTGCCTTCGCTTTTCCTTCCACGACCACCACCTGGTCACTTCCCTCAAGCTTATCTCCAAGATTTTGCTGAAGGTGCCAGTCCTCCTCTGGAACTCCCTTGTTCGCCTTGTTAGACTTTCTACTACACTTCCCATCTTTAAATATGCTCTTTATTTTAAAGTTTACCAGCCCTCCTCATAAACTGATACTTTTATCTTCTTCTCATCTTCTATTTATCCATCTTAGTTCACGCTTCAACTGTTTACCCTGCCCCATAGTATGTAAGCTCTCATGGGTAGGGCCCTCCTTACTACTTTTCTTCTCTTGCACTTTCCAAGTCACAAGTGACATTGGGCCTAATTCAGAGGTGATCGCTGCACCGATAGCGATCGCACTCTGAAGCCCTAAGTGTTGTGAGCACGCGCAGTGGCCACACTGCTCGTGCGCACCCTGTGAGATGCGAAAGCATCTCACTGGTGCGATCGTCTCTGCCTGATTGAAAGGCAGAGGTGGTCGCGGGGTGGGAGGGGGTCTGCCAACAGCTTTAGAACAACGTTGGTGGGGTGCGGTCCAGACAACGCAGGTGTGTCCGGACCATTGTGGGGGCAGGCTGCAGTGGCTGCGTGATGTCACAGCCAGCTGCTGCGACCCAGAACATGGCAGGTAGCCGTCTGCCAGCACAGCTAGGCTGCGCAGGTAGGGAGCTACTTGGCGAGTGTGAAAGCTTTGCTGCCGTGCAATGCTTTCGCACCTCTGCGGGGGTGCAGGGCCGAACATGTGGGGTGGACTAGCCCTGTGCTGGCCGTCCCCCCGCATGTCAGAAAAACTGATCGTAGATGTGCTAAATTTAGCACGTCTATGATCAGATCTGACTCACCCCTATTGTTTGCTTGCTCACACTGTACGTTGGGTACACTATTGAGTTCTCTATCGATTTCATTCTGCTACTCAGCATCACACCACTGTTATTTTTATTGGCCCTTGGTTGGAAGTTCTTTCATATGTGTTCTTTAAGAGAAGAGCGGAGGGTTTTCATAAAGCTTTCTCGTTTATCAAAAAGCTTTTGTGTAGACATTCTCTCTTGAAAGGAGGCGCCAACACAATCCATATGGAATGCACAGAGGATGCTTTTTCTCACAGTTACTGAAAACAACATCTTTTGACTAATCTTAACATTGTAGAACTTTGCAGTAAAATGCCAAAACAATACCCATTCACGCATTAAAGAGACATAGTTCATAAACTCATCAGCAGCAAACCTCATACCCAGATCCAAAAACATTTACTGAATGGACATACAGTAATATCGATCTGCTAACTGTTAATAGCATTTAGGAGTCAAAGATCCCAAATAATCAACCCTTATATGGTTACACAAGGGTAAATGAAAAATATTAAAAAACATGTTCACATATGTGAACGCGGCTAGAAGGTTAATGGAGCCCATCAGTGCTTTTATAAGGTTGTGAAGTGTCTCTATCAAAGGATCAAAATATTTCAAACCTTTCCAGTTCCAAGCAGTAAAAGTAAATAAGGCAAGTCTTAGGTAAAAATCAGGACTTCCTAGGAAGGGCAATAGAATTGACTGATATATGGGTAGTTTGATTTTGTGACAGACTCAGAACCAGATTTTCTTGGTGGACACCTGTAATGGATTGTCTATAACATGATGGGGTAAATTCTAATCTGAAATATGGATGATGGTTTATGGATTAAGATACATACAATAGTTAGTTTCTAGTGAAGTATTAATCTTATGATTTTCACATGATTTACATATGATTGTTTTTCACTTTTATTGTGATCATATGCTATTTGGTCTCTGTTTTGCCTTCTTACATCTTTAATTTTGTTAATGTATTTTTATTGATTTTCAAAAACAAACCAAAAATAAAACAATATTAAATTACAAGTTTCTTAAAATGAAACAAGTGATTGGGGCAATATAATACCAAATATACAAAAATAGATGATTGCAAAAGTCCATGGTACAGTACACAAATGAGTAAACGAATGAGTTAGACATTAATATTATAGCCAAAAATAAGAACAAAAAATAAATAAACAACTATCCGTGATGTTGAAACTAACTGCAAGGGGAAAGAGAGAGGGCAAAAAATAGGAGGCAGGGATTGGGGAGTGGTGTAGGAAAAGGTATAGACTGGATCTTGAGCAATCACGAGCAACAGAAAGTGGAGAACCTTCAGGAGAAATGAGTAGTATTATCCCAGTACATGTGCCAGTTGTATCTTAAAATAAAGAGACAAGAAACTTCTTGAGGTGTGGAGCGGTTATAGAAGCCTTGACAAACTTATGGAAATTATTATATGGGTCAGCAAATATTTTCTCCATGGTTGTCAAGTGCCAGATTCTATTCAGTAGTTCATGGCAGGATTACGATTTTTGAACTTAATAACTTGAGAGCCCTAGGAGATATCCCATGGAAATGGCACTGGGATAACAAATTCTGAATGGATGAATGGAGGGAGGAGAAGAGTTTGTTGTTTGTACATTCTTATATAATTTAATATAATATCTCCAAAACTCCCCTGTAATTGGAATGGTATCATGCATGGGTATGTGGAAGTTAGATTTGACTGTAAAAAGCATTTCCCTGCAAGATTTTAAAAGCCTGTCTAACCTATCTCCCTTTTCTCATACGTCCTAGAGGATGCTGGGGTCCACTTCAGTACCATGGGGTATAGACAGTTCCGCAGGAGCCATGGGCACTTTAAGACTTTTCTAGGGTGTGAACTGGCTCCTCCCTCTATGCCCCTCCTCCAGACCTCAGTTTTAGAAATGTGCCCAGGCAGACTGGATGCACTCCAGAGGAGCTCTACTAAGTTTCTCTGAAAAGACTTATGTTAGGTTTTTTATTTTCAGGGAGAACTGCTGGCAACAGTCTCCCTGCTTCGTGGGACTGAGGGGGCAGAAGTAGGAACCAACTTCCTAAAGAGTTTCATGGCTCTGCTTCTGGCTGACAGGACACCATTAGCTCCTGAAGGGAACTGAACGCTAGCCGTGCCTAGATGCTCACTCCCACAGCACACCGTCACCCCCCTTGCAGAGCCAGAAGTCAGAAGACAGGTGAGTGTTAGAAGAGAGATCTTCAATTAAGAAACTGACGGCTAAAGGTACCGCGCGGCTGGCGGGAGTGTAGCGCGCCATGTTGCCCACACATACACAGGCACTGCAGGGTGCAGGGCACAGGGGGGGGGGGCGCCCTGGGCAGCATGAAACCTATTGAAACAGGCATAAATAAGGGGCATAAGTTGCTGAGGCACAGTCCTACCCCGCCAGTATAAAAAATTACCTCATAAAAGCTGAGGAGAAACACGCCATTGAAGTGGAGCTTCCTCCTCAGTCAGCCAGCACACTGCTCAGCGCCATTTTCTATACTTTCAGGCTGCAGAGAAGAACGCTGGTCCTCCGCCACTGCTGAACAAGTATCAGGGTGCAAAATAGGGGGGGGCCACAGTGAATTTGGTGCTATATAATTGTGTGATTAACATTATAAAAGCGCTGCATGTCAGTGGGCATTATGTGTTCACAGACATTGTGTTACTGGCGCTGGGTTGTGAACTGGCAAATCCTATCTGTGTCCCTCTGACAGATTTTACTGTGGGTCTGTCCCCTATAAGTCCCGGAGTGTCTGTGGTGTGGTTGTGCACGTGTGTGACATGTCTGAGGCAGGGAATTTTTCCTCTGTGGGAAACATGTTAGGGACACAGAGGTGTAATATGACACCAAGAGCCTGACTGGGTGAAAGGTTACATGATAGTGTGAATCATATCAGTAAGAGGTTGGACTGAATCTCATGCAGAAAACTGAAAATAATCTGTTGAAGGTGTGATTTTTAATAGTTCTGCCTTTCATCCACAGGGACCCCTCTGGGTCACATACAAATTTGCACAAGTAGTAAAAACTGATACCGACACGGACTCTGATTCCTGTGTCGACACTAGTGTTTCCAGGGGAATAGGTCCTAAGTTAGCAAAAAGCATTCAAAACATGTTTTAGCTATAAAGGAGGTGTTAGAAGTTACGGAGCCCCCTCTTTTACCACAAGGAGAGGGTTTACTTTAGTAAAGAAGTAATGTAATTTTCCCTCCACCTCAGGAGTTGAACAGTCTCTTGGAGGGAGTCTGATTTAACCTGAAAAGAAATTTCAGATTCCCAAAAGGAATTCAGGCAGCTTACCTTTTGCCAAAAGGTGGGAGTCACCCCGCATTTTAGACAGGGCCCTGTCATAAAAGAGAACAGGTGTTTCTCCCTGCACCTGGAATGGCTTCACGTAAGGAGCCGACAGAACGCAAGGTGATCTATTGATGTGGCCAATGGGACACTACTCAGGCCTACCATTGTCTGTGCGTGGGTGAGTAGTGGTATTGAAAAGTGGTCAGAAAACTTGTCATTAGACATTGACACAATAGATGGAGACGAGATACTCCTAACGTTAGGTCATATCAAAGACGCTGCTGCGTACGTACTAGAAACCATGAAATATATTGGTCTCTTGGGATCAAGAACCGCTACCATGGTAGTATCGGCTCAGAAGGCGTTGTGGATTCGCCAGTGGAATGCTGATGCAGATTCCAAAAGAAATATGGAGGCTCTCCCATATAAAGGTTAGGCCTTGTTTGGTGATGAGCTGGATGCGTTAGTCTCGGCGGCTACCGCAGGTAAGTCGACATTCTTGCCTTATGCTCCTACACCGGCGAAAAAGACACATCACTCTCACATGCAGTCCTTTCAGCCCAATAAATACAAAAAGGCCAAAGGTTCCCACTTTTTTGCAGGTGGGGGAAAAGGAAAGAAATCCGCAGCGTCTCCCGGATCGCAGGAGCAGAAGTCCACCCCTGCTTCTGCCAAATCTGCACCATGACGCTGGGGTTCCCTTGCGGGAGTCTGCTCAGGTGGGAGCACGTCTGAAACTTTTCAGTCAAATCTGGATTCAATCTGGCCTGGACCCAGGGGTCTTACAAATAGTGTCCCATGGGTACAAACTAGAGTTTCAAGACGTCCCCCCATGTCGATTTTCAAATCGACCTTGCCAGCTTCTCTTCCAGAAAGAGAGGCAGTAACAACGGCAATTCAAAAATTATGTCAGGATCAGGTCATTGTCCTGGTAACCTTGTCACAGCAAGGAGAAGGTTTTTATTCAAGCCTCTTCATAATTCCGAAGCCGGACGGCTCGGTCAGACCGATTTTAAACCTGAAAAATCTGAATCTCTACCTGAAAAGGTTCAAGTTCAAGATGGAATCCCTGAGGGTAGTGATTTCCAGTCTGGAGGAGGGGGACTTCATGGTGTCAGTAGACATAAAGGATGCTTACTTGCATGTTCCCATTTATCCTCCTCACCAAGCTTATCTGAGATGCACAGTACAGGATTGCCATTACCAGTTCCAGACGTTGCCGTTCGGACTCTCCACGGCACCGAGGGTATTCACCAAGGTGATGGCGGAGATGATGGTCCTCCTTCGACAACAAGGAGTCAATATAATTCCTTATCTGGACGATCTCCTGATAAAAGCGAGATCCAGGGAACAGTTGGTGCAGAACATCGCACTCTCCCTGTCAATACTCCAACAACACGGTTGGATCATGAATTTTCCAAAGTCGCAGTTGGAACCGACGACAAGATTGTTCTTTTTAGGGATGATTCTGGACACAGAAGTACGGAGAGTATTTCTTCCAGTGGAAAAGGCTCTGGAAATCCAGAAAATGGTCAAACAAATATTGAAACCAACAAGCGTGTCGATCCATCAATGCATTCGGTTGTTGGGGAAAATGTTAGCGGCCTACGAGGCCATACAGATTGGCCGATTTCATGCCAGAGTATTCCAGTAGGACCTGTTGGACAAGTGGTCCGGATCCCACCTACACGTGCACCGGAAAATAATCCTGTCCCCCAAAGCCAGGATTTCGCTCCTGTGGTGGCTACACAGTTCTCACCTACTAGAGGGACGCATGTTTGGGATTCACGACTGGGTCCTAATAACCACGGATGCAAGTCTCCGAGGCTGGGGAGCTGTCACACAGGGGGAAAGCTTCCAAGGAAAATGGTCAAGTCAGGAAGCCTGCCTTCACATAAACGTTCTGGAATTGAGAGCCATTTACAACGGCCTTCTACAAGCGGTACATCTTCTTCAAGATCATCCCGTGCAGATCCAGTCGGACAATGTAACAGCAGTCACGTACATAAACAGGCAAGGCGGAACGAAAAGCAGAGCGGCAATGGCAGAGGTGACAAGGATTCTCCTCTGGGCAGAAAGACATGTAAGAGCTCTGTCAGCAATTTTCATTCCGGAAGTGGACAACTGGGAAGCAGACTTCCTCAGCAGACACGATCTCCATCCAGGAGAGTGGGGCCTCCACCAAGAAGTCTTTGCAGAGGTAATAAGTCTTTGGGGAGTTCCTCAAATAGACATGATGGCATCTCGTCTAAACAATAAGCTTCAGAGATATTGTTCCAGGGCGAGGGACCCTCAAGCAATAGCAGTGGATGCACTGGTGACCCAGTGGGTGTTTCAGTCGGTATATGTTTTCCCTCCACTTCCACTGATTCCAAAAGTTCTCAAAATAATAAGAAGAACAAGAGTTCAAGCAATCTTCATTGCCCCAGACTGGCCAAGGAGGGCTTGGTATCCAGATCTTCAGGAGTTACTCGTAGAAGATCCTCGGCCTCTTCCTCCTCGAGAGGACCTACTACAGCAGGGGCCGTGTGTGTATCAAGACTTACTGCGGCTACGTTTGACGGCATGGCTGTTGAGCGTCGGATCCTATCCCGAATGGGTATTCCCAAGGAAGTCATCCCCACTCTTATTCAGACCAGGAAAGGAGTAACGTCTAAACATTACCACCATATTTGGAGAAAATATGTGTCTTGGTGTGAATCCAAGAAGGCTCCTATGGAAGAGTTTGAGTTGGGACGTTTTTCTCCATTTTCTGCAGGCTGGTGTGGATGCGGCCTTAGATTGGGGTCAATCAAGGTCCAGATTTTGGCCTTATCAGTTTTCTTTCAAAAACAATTGGCCTCCTTTCCAGAAGTTCAGATGTTCGTGAAAGGAGTTCTAGACATCCAGCCTCCATTTGTGCCTCCAGTGGCACCATATGACCTTAATGTGGTGTTACAGATCCTTCAATCAGATGGGTTTGAACCTCTGCAGGAGATAGAATTGAAGATTCTCACTTGGAAAATGATGATGCTTTTAGCCTTGGCATCCGCAAGGCGGGTGTCTGAGTTGGGGGCCTTGTCTCACAAGAGCCCTTACCTGATTTTCCATGAAGATTGGGCAGAGTTAAGAACTCATCAACAATTTCTTCCAAAGGTGGTTTCGCCCTTCCACATAAACCAACATATTGTGGTGCCAGTAGCTACTGACACTTTCACTGAGTCACAGTCTCTAGATGTGGTTAGAGCTCTGAAGATTTATGTCGCAAGAACAGCTCGGTTACGGAAAACAGAGGCTCTGTTTGTACTGTATGCACCCAGCAAGATTGGGTGTCCTGCTTCTAAGCAGACTATTGCGCGCTGAATCAGAGGGACAATTCAGCACGCTCATTCTACGGCAGGCTTGCCGGTACCGAAGTCGTTGAAGGCCCATTCTACTAGGACAGTGGGCTCATCCTGGGCGGCTGCCCGGGGCGTCTCGGCTTTACAACTTTGCCGAGCAGCTACTTGGTCAGGGTCAAACACATTTGCTAAATTTTATAAGTTTGACACTTTGGCCGATGAGGACCTCAAGTTTGGTCAATCAGTGCTGCGGGGTCATCCGCACTCTCCCGACCGTACTGGAGCTTTGGCATAACCCCATGGTACTGAAGTGGACCCCAGTATCCTCTAGGACGTATGAGAAAATAGGATTTTAATACCTACCGGTAAATCCTTTTCTCCTAGTCCGTAGAGGATGCTGGGCACCCGACCCAGTGCGTACTTTACCTGCAGTTTGTTCTTTACAGTTACACAAGTTGTGTTTCATTTGTTTTCAGCATGTTGCTGTAAATGGTTCATGCCTGTTGGCGTGTGTCATGTTGAATGCCATGTTGTGTGGCATGGTTGAGGTGTGAGCTGGTATGAATCTCACCATTAGTATAAAAGTAAATCCTTTCCTCGAAATGTCCGTCTCCCTGGGCACATTTCCTATAACTGAGGTCTGGAGGAGGGGCATAGAGGGAGGAGCCAGTCCACCCCCTTGAAAAGTGTTAAAGTGCCCATGGCTCCTGCGGAACCGTCTATACCCCATGGTACTGAAGTGGACCCCAGCATCCTCTACGGACTAGGAGAAAAGGATTTACTGATAGGTATTAAAATCCTATTTTCATAAACAGTCTGGTTGAGCCACCAAATGGAGTATTCAGACTTGTCTGCATGCAAAAGGCCTAGATCTCTCAAGGCCTAGATCTCTCATCACTTTGAAATAATCTGTCATGTTCAGGGGAATAAAAAGTAATATCCCTAGAAATGAGTTCCTTCAATCACCATGCATCAAAGTGAAAATGTTGTGTGAGAAGGGATTAAATGGTGGCTGAGTCATTTTACGAACCATTCACTGGATTAGCACTGACCTTGGCAGAGGTTTGGATCTATCGAGATGGGAGTTGTTTTATTTTTAATTTGTTATGCCACATTTTTCCCTCTCACCTTCAGCCTGGAGTTTTGGCATTTTTGGAGATGTGTCCTGTCCCTTATCTTAATTAGAATTTCTCAAATCTTGGCACACAACTGTCCTTCCATCAACTGTACTGATAGCATTTTCTACACTAGCTTCTCGGTTCCCGGAGCCTGTTCTACATCCTGTGACTTCTGACTCTGTCTACTGGCTTTGGATTCAGTGACTTTTGGCTCTAACTACTGGCTTTGGATTTCAGTGGCTCCTACCCCTGACTTACTGACTGACTGACTGACTTGTACGGTATAGTAAATTTCTACTGCTCCACTGCTACTCCTCATCAAGGTAGATTTACCATATTGCAGCTGCATATTATTTGTTGAAGTTCCACCATCTCTTATCTAATGGCCACCCTGATGGCTCCCATGCCTATCTTTGTTTTTTCATTGCTTTGAGAGATCTTTATTTATTTTCTGGATTTTGGGGGTATATTTACTAACATTCGTAATTCTCCCGATTTGGTGGGAGAATAATCACGAATGACATCGAAAGTGTAAAACTGCAACTTTTTGAATTTATTACGACGAATTTACTAAGCTGTCGTATTCTGCATTTTCTTGTGTTCCGATGTCGATGTCATTCGTGTTTTTTTTTAGTTTTTTACGGCAGTGATTAGCAAAACACTGCCGACTTTTTGTAAATGAATCTCGGCCGGATCTGTGTGATCCGTGCTGGGGTTCATTTTTTTTTTTTTTTTAAATAAGCACTGTAAAACTGTAAAAAAAAATGGCGTGGGGTCCCCCCTCCTAAGCATAACCAGCCTCGGGCTCTTTGAGCCGATCCTGGTTGCAGAAATATGGGGAAAAAAATGTCAGGAGTTCCCCCATATTTAAGCAACCAGCATCGGGCTCTGCGCCTGGTCCTGGTTCCAAAAATACGGGGGACAAAAAGAGTAGGGGTCCCCCGTATTTTTTAAACCAGCACCGGGCTCCACTAGCTGGACAGATAATGCCACAGCCGGGGGTCACTTTTATACAGTGCCTTGCGGCCGTGGCATCAAAAATCCAACTAGTCACCCCTGGCCGGGGTACCCTGGGGGAGTGGGGACCCCTTCAATCAAGGGGTCCCCCCCCCAGCCACCCAAGGGCCAGGGGTGAAGCCCGAGGCTGTCCCCCCCATCCAATAGGCTGCGGATGGGGGGCTGATAGCCTTTGTGATAAGTGTTTGATATTGTTTTTAGTAGCAGTACTACAAGGCCCAGCAAGCCTCCCCCGCAAGCTGGTACTTGGAGAACCACAAGTACCAGCATGCGGCGGAAAAATGGGCCTGCTGGTACCTGTAGTACTACTACTAAAAAAATACCCCAAAAAAGACATTACACACACACCTTGAAAGTAAAGTTTTATTACATCCATCCACACAAACATACATACATACTTACCTTATGTTCACACGCAGGTCGGTCCTCTTCTCCAGTAGAATCCATGGTGTACACAATATCTGATACATGGTTTTTTTATGGTATTTATGGTATTGTTCATATTGTATGTGCTATCCATTTATATTCTGGATAAAAAGTTTAAAACATGGTACTTTCAATATCTCTATCATTTCTGCGTTTGAACAAATTGTAATTAGCATGACAGATAATTATTGGTGAGCCAAGCCAGGATGTGTCATGGTCATGACTGGACGTAACCATGAGATATGATATTTCATAACATGTGTGTGTGTTCCCTAACCAAATGTATGAAAATGGCTGTTATGCTATGCCTTGTATGTGACCTGTTAGCAGGGCAGCAGAAGGGGTAATTTATAGAAGGATGGTTTACGGTCGGCTCAAGGAAGTGATGTACCGATTTTGGACCATAAAATATTGTGTGTTTAAAGTACCAGCTTCAATCACAAATAAATAGACCTCTGTTGAAAGCCAGTTCAAGAAACAGGTAAATCCTGAGGATGTTATAAAATGGGTTAGGGAGGTGTCCCATGATTCACGGTTTCACCTCTAAAGAATGCAGAGGGGGAGATGTATCAAAGCTTGGAGAGAAACCAACCATTAAGTTTTTGTCATTTTTCAAACACAGCACAAACAGGACAGTACGATGCTGATTGGCTAGTACTTTATATCTCTCCAAGGTTTGATACATCTACCCAATACGCAAGTTAGCATAGCGTAAATATGTGAATTTGTTGTGCATATGCACATGTGGCTGTGCTGCTTTTCCATGTTTGACATGACTGCTTGTGGCTGGAGATATGTTACAGAGAGGGAAGGAGTGTTTGCGTAATTTATACAGACTGGCAGAGCACTATCATTTACAAGTTTTGGAGGGCTGCTGCTAATACATGATTATGGTGATGAAGGTAGTAGGTACCAACAATATTGAACTGCTTCTTATTGGATGATTGTGCATGATCGCTGATATTGATAGGTCCTCTCTTTTTTTGCTTGTGCATATATTATAATTTTTTGTGTGTGCATGTTTTAGGAATTGTAATTTTTATGTGTAGAATTGTTCCTGCTAGATTAGAGAGGTTTTTACATTTTATTTAGGCTTAATAGATTAAACACAAGCAAATATTGAAAGATGTGGGTGTAAGTGTATGTGGCATATTTCTAATTTAAACCTGGTGCATGTGCTACTGGTATGGACCTGCACATATCTTGAACATTTGCTTATTGCCACAATCATAGCTTTTTTTAGTGAATGCATTTTAAGCCTGTGGTCTGGAGCACTAATGCGTCCAATCAGCATCAGCTCATACACATGGTGGCTGGAGAAACATTGTCTAGACCTGAAGTGTTTATTTTATTTTTGTAGTCATAGGAGAAAATAGTTGTTTTAGTGGGAATAAGAAGGCGATCATGTTAGGAATATGTAACTGTCGCTGGTTTCAGTGCACTTAGGTGCAGGAAGGAGTAACATTTTAAGTGTGGCTAAAGGAACAGAAGTTGAGGTCAGAGAGTGGGAAGGCTAAATTGGAGAAATTCAGTGGCGCAGAAGTGAGATATGACAAGTTGTAAGGAAGGTTCAACATAGTGGGTTTCAGATGAAGTCCACTGGGAGCGATGAAAGGCGTAAGTAAGTGAATACGTTTTACGGCAGCAGAGTAGGTAGGTCAAAGGATTACAAATAAGTGAGCTAGGCAACAAAGTTGTCAAGGAATTGGTATATTGGGCCTAGGCACAGATAAATGGCAACAACTTGAATGTATAGAGGAAAAGACAGACAAATAGTGTGGTCTTAAATGGAAGAAAGGGAGGGCGCTGAAAATATGACTCGGAAGGTGCATTATGGAGAAAGTAGAATTCTCACTCTAACAAATTGTCTGTTTCAGGCTCTGGGAGTGTGGCTGAGTGAACCAGTAGGAGAGAGCTGCAGGGAATATTGCGGGTCATTCATGTTTGGATATGGTATGCTCAGTGCCTGTTTCCTTCTGTGTATCAGTCTATGAGTGCATCCCCTAGTGTTAGACCTCTAGTGCCAGGAGTCACTCAGAGGCGGAGTCATATGATGTAGCATCCTATTCCTCCATCTCAGGGAGAGTGAGGAGAGTGTGACACACAGAGAGACTGAGAGACAGAGTGCTGGTGTGACCCGCGAAGAGTCCATCCCATGAAGGATGCGACCGCAATGTAATTGACAGTGGCGGGCTTTCATGAGGCGGCGATGTGACGTTGGGGAGCGCTGGGGACGATGACGTTTCAGGTGTGTTTTTGTGTGGCCGCGTGACGTCACACGCAGTCGCTCCAAAAAAAAGATGGCCACTGACTGCCTGACAACGCAGCCAGGCGTCAACCTTAGATCCAATGCCTCCACAAGTAGATTGCGGACATATGGAAGGGCGGCCGTACACATGCTGGGCGGCCTTGTCCTGTACTGGGCGGCCCCCAGCAGGTGCGGAGATGAACGCAGATCTGGCTGCATATGCAGCCATCTGCGTTCATCTTTGAATATGGCCCACTAGGTTAGATGGCGTAGGCCAGGTTTCTGTAATTGCAAGAGGATTTGGGTATTTTAAATGGACAGATATTGGATGGATTTGCATTTGTTACATACAGAACTCACTTTCCAAAGTGCACAGGTGAAGGAGATCTGTGGATAAGGTTGGAGGGATTGTTGTCGATGGATGGAAGGAAAGTTTTGGGTTTAATGAACAACACAAACAAAATTGCTACATGTAATAAAAACAGGTCATGATTAGATAAAGCTAAATAAACATTGAACTAAAGTGAAGAGTATTTTAGGAAAAAAATTAAGACTTTTTTTATTTAATTGGGTGGTATGAAAGTCTTAAGTCTTAGGTGCGACTTTTGCAGAGTGCTATTGCTAGGAATAAAAAGCAGACAACCTGGGCAGACCATCTGTATGCATTGGTGCAAAACCATGAATCTTTACAGTGCCTGTCAGGCAGGGACGTGCAGTCAGGGGAGGCAGGGGAGGCAGTGCCTCCCCTGTCATTAATGATTAAGATAATACAAAGAAGATGCATATGACACATATTCTGTGCCATATGTATCTTCTTAATATTATTCTTTACATTGCTCCTCTCTTTATGTGTTTGGGAGGCACCGATCGTGGTGCCTCCCGTTGTCACTGGGGAAAGTATGGGGAGCGGGGGGCGGGCACGGGCGGGGACTAGCCATGGGCTGTAAAAGCCCATTGAAAATATATGGGAAAGCGGCACCATTAGTGGTGCCGCTTTCATACAGGGACGTGCTTTCAACCTATGAAAGCACGTCCCTGTCAGTGAGGCCACAGTGATTGGCCAGCGGATCCGTCACTGGATCCGCTGTCAATCACTGTGTGGGCGACGCTGGCGGAGGATGTGCGGGCGGCTGGATGCGGCGATGGTGCGGGCGGCGGGATGCGGCGGTGGTGCGGACGGCGGTGGAGCAGGCGGCGGGTTGCGGCGGCGGAAAATTACCTTGATCCTGCAGAGTTTGGCAGCGGAGCGGTTCCAGTTTCAAAAATGGCGCCTCAGCGTAATTTTTGAAATTCAAGATGGCCGCCGCGAGCCAATCACGGCTCGCCGCGTCATCGCCCCGCCCCCCGGCTGACTTATATAAGTCAGCGCGAGGCGGAGGAGAGTCAGTCCGACGGCGGAGGAGGAGCAGTGAAGAGCTCCTGAAGAAAGAAGACGGCCGGAAGTCCTGGCTGGGCGGCGGCTATGCAAAAGAGCTTAGCAGCCGCCGCCCACCAGGTGAAGACGCTGGAAGCCCTGGGGGGGTGGCACCCCCCAGGTGAAGACGCCGGAAGCCCTGGGAAGGCGGCGGCCACGCAAAAGAGCTTAAAGGCCGCCGCCCCCAGGTGAAGACCCAGATTAATAAAGCTTCTTTTCAAGACGTGTGGAGTTTTATTTTAATATTTTCTTTACAGGTGGACTACAGGTGCCAGCGGGCCCTTTATGTCCGGGCATGCTGGCACTTGTGGTTCTCCAAGTGCCAGCATGCTGGGGCAGGCTTGCTGGGACCTGTAGGCTACCTGTAAAGAACAATATTACTATTCTTTGCAGGTGGACTACAGGTGCCAGCAGGCCCTTTATGTCCGGGCATGCTGGCACTTGTGGTTCTCCAAGTGCCAGCATGCTGGGGCAGGCTTGCTGGGACCTGTAGGCCACCTGTAAAGAACAATATTAACACACAATGAACCCCGCACCCACCGCCACCAGGGGTGCGGGGCATAGCACTGGGCTATCAGCCCAGTGCTGGTTATTGCTCGGGAGGGGGGACCCCATTTTTATTTTTTGGGGTTCCCACTTTCCGAGGAATTCCAACCCTGGGCTGACTGGCTGGGGGGCAGATTAATGTTATGGCAGGGGGACCCCACACTGAGTGTCTCCCCTGCTATGGCATTACTCCCCCTGGCTGGTTCCGCCTAGTGCTGGTTTTCCTGATGTGTTGGGGGACCACACTTTTTTTTTTTTTCGGGGGGGGGGGGGGGGGGCTTGTTAGCTGTCAGTGCCTCCCCAACCAGTGACCTCACCGCACGTCACTGCTGTCAGGGGCCCTGTCGGATGCTCTTTGTTACTGGTTAACTTTGTGTTAAGAGAGCCACCTACCTAACAAGGCAAATGCTTTATAGGAGTGGAATAGGGCATGGTAGTCCTAATTAAGAAGAAACAGTGGGATTATTTCCCATGTATTATTAAGATCATTAGTACACTGCCTTTGATATATGATAATGTAAATAGTGTCCTAACTTGCTCTGTACGGCCTCTCATCTCACATAAACATATATTATATGTGGATGATTTAGGTACATACATTTAAAATTAAAATATTTATGGTTTCTACTTTAACTTAGATTTAATACACATGTCAGTTGTTTATGTGTACAGTGTTACAGTTGCTTACAGTATAACTTATTATAGACTTATCGGTAAAAATAGACATATTTTACGTAACCATAAAAAACAGATGTTGACCTGTGACTGGTGAACATAAGCTGCAGGAACTGGTTCTGATTCTTCTAACATGAGTAGATTTAAATTAAGTCTAGTATTTTGCTATGTTTATTAAACATCATACTGTACAGGAAGTGTTCTAAGCGCACGGTTTCAGACTTCATGTGGCCTTGGTAACCCGATAAATAGTTATGGTATAGGAAATACTGGGTGTGTTATATTTGACTGCAGTCAATTAAATAATAGCCCAATGTGTCCATTTACTTGCTGGGTGATTGAGAAACTCTGTGACTTCAGTTTAGGATAGATAGATAGATAGATAAGATAGATAGATAGATAGATAGATAGATAGATAGATAGATAGATAGATAGATAGATAGATAGATAGATAGATAGATAGATAGATAGATAGATAGATAGATAGAACTATTTATAGAAATAGAAAGAGAGACAGAGAGATAGGGTTATAAATAATGCTGTTGAGTGATTGCAGTTCACTGTCGAGCAAGGTATTTCAGCTGTGATTTATCATGCTCATTTACTATCAGCCATCTAAAATTTTGTGGCAGCAGCAGGCAGTATAACATGAAAAAAAATAAAAAATAAACAGTTTTCCAAAGATTATAGGTAATAGTTTAGAGGTTATTTCCAGGACATATGGAATCCAGTACCGGACAACCCAATTTCTCCAGGATTCTGTGCACCAAATCCCATGTATTAACTGGATTACAGTCTCAGTGACCACATCCACGAGTGCACAGTTCCAGATGTAGCATTTGCGACTCACACACTACCTTGCTGCCGCTGTCGTTTACTGAACTAGGCGGGGACAGATTTGAGTGACATGCTTAGTATATAACATACACCACTTCCTCCTGAAGTATCTTCTTTGCTAGACAGAGAGACAGTTGCTGGAGTCTGCAGTCAGGGCCGGCCTGAGCCTAATTCTTTTGGTAAGCGAATACAGATTTTGGCACCCCTTGGTAGACTTTGGCATGCACCTGAAAACAGAAAGGGTTGTGGACTCACAGGAAATTTCATACCTACAAGCGATGCCACCCTTCCCATTTTCATCAAGCTGCTGGGATGCCAAGTGCTCCAGGAGCTGCTGAGCATGCCCTCAGTCCCTTTCTCCAGTGAACAGACTTTGCGTGCCAACACACACACACCCATCCTGCAGCATCCCGCGGGTTGGATCATGGTAAGACAGTGCCCAAAAAGCGGGACTGTCCCACCAAAATCAGGACGGTTGGGAGAGTCATGTTACAGTTACAATCGTGGGGTTAACCATCGATGGTCAAAATTGATGGTATCATTGATGGTTAACCTCGATGGTATAAAACCATGTGCAAGGGAACCATCAATAGTTTCATCCACCGATGATCATCGCTTTTTGTCTATTCAAGGGGCTGCAGGCCAATCACATACTGGAGGTTCTCCCACATTGAAGGCAAAGTATTTAACATTGGGTATAGACCATCGTTTGTTTTGAATCATCGATGGTCGATGGCAATCTCTATGCATGAGTCCAATTCTCGGAAGAGCAAGCAGGAATCAGTGTCAGTGCACAGTGCTGGAGGACGGTGTCACGGCGGGCAGCTACAGGAATCATTTCCACTCAGTGGCAGGTGCTGTTTACTTTGCGTAAGTGAAAGTTAGAGTAGGAGTGGAGTGGAGTGGGAGTGCAGTGGGGTCTTGGGGACAGATTGTTGCATGTGTATTTCTTTTCTTTATTTCTATATGTAGATAAAGGATAATAGTAAAAAGGCCCCTTGGCTGTCCAAAATCTGGGTTTATAACTTCTCATAAGCAGAAATGAATAACTTATGAACTTCACCCAGAGCCAGATTAGGAGGGGACAGGAGACGAGTAACACTGGGCCCTCCACTGTAAGGGGGCCCCCTGCCCAGAGCTGTGTAGGATGTCTTCTGCTTTACAATGCAATATTGGAGGGCCGGTGCTAGGGTGTTCGGCGCCCTCCTGCAAACTACATTTTGCGCCCTACTACTGCCGCATCATAGCCATTGGCCCAAATTTAGTAAACCTTAAAAGGTGATAATGTGAAGATGAATAAAGAACCAGCCAATCAGCTCCTAACTGACATGTTACAGGATGTGTTTGAAAAAATAAGAATTTACTTACCGATAATTCTATTTCTCGTAGTCCGTAGTGGATGCTGGGAACTCCGTAAGGACCATGGGGAATAGCGGCTCCGCAGGAGTCTGGGCACATCTAAAGAAAGCGGATCACCTGGTGTGCACTGGCTCCTCCCCCTATGACCCTCCTCCAAGCCTCAGTTAGGATACTGTGCCCGGACGAGCGTACACAATAAGGAAGGATTTTGAATCCCGGGTAAGACTCATACCAGCCACACCAATCACACTGTACAACTTGTGATCTGAACCCAGTTAACAGCATGATAATAGAGGAGCCTCTAGAAAAGATGGCTCACTACAGCAATAACCCGAATTTTTTGGTAACAATAATTATGTACCAGTATTGCAGACAATCCGCACTTGGGATGGGCGCCCGGCATCCACTACGGACTATGAGAAATAGAATTATCGGTAAGTAAATTCTTATTTTCTCTGACGTCCTAGTGGATGCTGGGAACTCCGTAAGGACCATGGGGATTATACCAAAGCTCCCAAAACGGGCGGGAGAGTGCGGATGACTCTGCAGCACCCAATGAGAGAACTCCCGGTCCTCCTCAGCCAGGGTATCAAATTTGTAGAATTTTACAAACGTATTTGCTCCTGACCAAGTAACTGCTCGGCAAAGTTGTAAAGCCGAGACCCCTTGGCAGCTGCCCAAGATGAGCCCACCTTCCTTGTGGAGTGGGCATTTACAGATTTTTGGCTGTGGCAGGCCTGCCACAGAATGTGCAAGCTGAATTGTACTACAAATCCAACGAGCAATAGTCTGCTTAGAAGCAGGAGCACCCAGCTAGTTGGGTGCATACAGGATAAACAGCAAGTCAGATTTCCTGACTCCAGCCGTCCTGGAAACATATATTTTCCGGGTCCTGACAACGTCTAGCAACTTGGAGTCCCCCAAGTCCCTAGTAGCCGCAGGCACCACAATAGGTTTGGTTCAGGTGAACGCTGAAACCACCTTAGGGAGAAACTGAGGACGAGTCCTCAATTCCGCCCTGTCCGAATGGAAACTCAGATAAGGGCTTTTACAGGATAAAGCCACCAATTCTGACACGCGCCTGGCCCAGGCCATAGCCAACAGCATGACCACTTTTTCTGTGAGATATTTTAACTCCACAGATTTAAGTGGGTCAAACCAATGTGACTTTTGGAACCCAAAAACCACCTTGAGATCCCAAAGTGCCACTGAAGGCACAAAAGGAGTCTGTATATGCAGTACCCCTTTAACAAACGTCTGAACTTCAGGGACTGAAGCTAGTTCTTTTTTGGAAGAAAATCGACAGAGCCGAAATTTGAACCTTAATGGACCCCAATTTCAGGCCCATAGATACTCCTGTTTGCAGGAAATGTAGGAATCGACCCAGTTGAATTTCCTCCGTCGAGCCTTACTGGCCTCGCACCACGCAACATATTTTCGCCAAATGCGGTGATAATGTTTTTCGGTTACATCCTTCCCGGCCTTGATCAGGATAGGGATGACTTCATCCGGAATGCCTTTTTTTCTTCAGGATCCGGCGTTCAACCGCCATGCCGTCAACGCAGCCGCGGCAAGTCTTGGAACAGACAAGGTCCCCGCTGAAGCAGGTCCCTTCTTAGAGGTAGAGGCCACGGATCCTCCGTGAGCATCTCTTGAAGTTCCGGTTACCAAGTCCTTCTTGGCCAATCCGGAGCCACTAATATAGTGCTTACTCCTCTCCATCTTATCAATCTCAGTACCTTGGGTATGAGAGGCAGAGGAGGGAACCCATACACTGATTGGTACACCCACGGTGTTACCAGAGCATCTACAGCTATTGCCTGAGGGTCCCTTGACCTGGCGCAATACCTGTCGAGTTTTTCCCAACGGTTTATAATCATGTGGAAGACTTCTGGGTGAAGTCCCTACTCTCCCGGGTGGAGGTCGTGCTGAGGAAATCTGCTTCCCAGTTGTCCACTCCCGGAATGAAAACTGCTGACAGTGCTATCACATGGTTTTTCGCCCAGCGAAGAATCCTTGCAGCTTCTGCCATTGCCCTCCTGCTTCTTGTGGCACCCTGTCTGTTTACGTGGGTGACTGCCGTAATGTTGTCCGACTGGAACAACACCGGCTGACCTTGAAGCAGAGGTCTTGCTAAGCTTAGAGCATTGTAAATGGCCCTTAGCTTCAGGATATTTATGTGAAGTGATGTCTCCAGGCTTGACCATAAGCCCTGGATATTCCTTCCCTGTGTGACTGCTCCCCAGCCTCGCAGGCTGGCATCCGTGGTCACCAGGATCCAGTCCTGAATGCCGAATCTGCGGCCCTCTAGAAGATGAGCACTCTGCAACCACCACAGGAGGGATACCCTTGTCCCTGGTGACAGGGTTATCCGCTGATGCATCTGAAGATGCGACCCGGACCATTTGTCCAGTAGGTTCCACTGGAAAGTCTTGCGTGGAATCTGCCGAATGGGATTGCTTCGTAGGAAGCCACCATTTTTACCCAGAACCCTTGTGCATTGATGCACTGAGACTTGGTTTGGTTTTAGGAGGTTCCTGACTAGCTCGGATAACTCCCTGGCTTTTTCCTCCGGGAGAAACACCTTCTTTCTGGACTGTGTCCAGGATCATCCCTAGGAACAGAAGACAAGACGTCGGAACCAGCTGCGAATCTGGAATATTGAGAATCCAATCGTGCTGCCGCAACACTACCTGAGATAGTGCTACACCGATCTCCAACTGTTCCCTGGATCTTACCCTTATCAGGGAATCGTCCAAGTAAAGGATAACTAAAAATTCCCTTCCTTTGAAGGAATATCATCATTTCGGTCATTACTTCAGTAAAGACCCGGGGTGCCGTGGACCCTCCCTACGGCAGCGTCTGAACTGATAGTGACAGTTCTGTACCATAACCTGAGATACCCTTGGTGAGAAGGGTAAATTTTGACATGAAGGTAAGCATCCTTGATGTCCCGAGACATCATGTAGTCCCCTTCTTCCAGGTTTGCAATCACTGCTCTGAGTGACTCAATTTTGAATTTGAACCTCTGTATGTAAGTGTTCAAAGATTTTAGATTTTAAAATCGGTCTCACCGAGCCGTCTGGCTTCGGTACCACAATAGTGCGGAATAATACCCCGTTCCCTGTTGCAGGAGGGGTACCTTAATTATCACCTGCTGGGAATACAGCTTGTGAATGGCTTCCAAAACTGCCTCCCTGTCAGCGGGAGACGTCGGTAAAACAGACTTTTTGGAAACGGCGAGGGGAATACGTCTCGAATTCCAATTATTGTACCCCTGAGATAACACCTGAAGGATCCCGGGGTCTACTTGCGAGTGAGCCCACTGCGCACTGAAATTCACTGAGAACGGGCCCCCACCGTGCCTGAACTTGTAAAGCCCTAGCGTCATACTGAGGGCTTGGCAGAGGCGGAAAAGGGTTTCTGTTCCTGGGAACTGGCTGATCTCTGCAGCCATTTTCCTCTCCCTCTGTCACGAGCAGAAAAGAGGAACCCTTTTGTCCGCTTGCCAACCAGGACTGCGCCTGATAATACGGTATCTTATTTTGAGAGGCGACCTAGGGTACATCCCCTTTTTTTAAGGCAATACTTCCAAATGCCGTTTGGAATCCCTGACCACTTTACTGGTAGAATACAACGCACTTATACTTGATGCCAGTCGGCAAATATTCCGCTGTGCATCATGCATATATAGAAATGCATCTTTTAATTGCTCTATAGGCAATAATATACTGTCCTTATCTAGGATATCAATATTTCCAGTCAGGGAATCCGACCACGCCAACCCAGCACTGCACATCCAGGCTGAGGCGATTGCTGGTCGCAGTATAACACTAGTATGTGTGTAAATACATTTTAGGATACCCTCCTGCTTTTTATCAGCAGGATCCTTAAGGGCGGCCATCTCAAGAGAGGGTAGAGCCCTTGTTCTTACAAGCGTGTGAGCGCCTTATCCCCTGTAGGGGGTGTTTCCCAACGCACCCTAACCTCTGGCGGGAAAAGGTATACTGCCAATAACTTTTTAGAATTATCAATTGTTATCGGGGGGAAACCCACGCATCATCACACACCTCATTTTATTTTTCAGATTTAGGAAAACTACAGGAAGTTTTTCCTCACCAAACATAATACCCCTTTTTTTGGTGGTATTCATATTATCAGAAAAGTGTAAACATTTTCCATTGCATCAATCATGCAATGAGTGGCCCTATTGGAAATCACGGTTGTCTCTTCACCGTCGACACAGGAGTCAGTATCCGTGTCGGCGTCTGTATCTGAGGTAACGGGCGCTTTAGAGCCCCTGTATGAGACGTCTGGACATGCACAAGCTGAGTAGCCGGCTGTCTCATGTCAACCACTGTCTTTTATACAAAGCTGACACTGTCACGCAATTTCAACAGTACATCCACTCAGGTGTCGACCCCCTAGGGGGTGACAACACTATTACAGACACTCTACTCCGTCTCCACATCATTTTTCTCCTCATACATGTCGACACAAACGTACCGACACACAGCACACACACAGGGAATGCTCTGATAGAGGACAGGACCCACTAGCCCTTTGGGGAGACAGAGGGAGAGTTTGCCAGCACACACCAGAGCGCTATATATATATATATATATATAGGGATAACCTTATAATAAGATTTTACTTACCGATAAATCTACTTCTCATAGTCCGTAGTGGATGCTGGGGACTCCGTCAGGACCATGGGGAATAGCGGCTCCGCAGGAGACAGGGCACAAAAGCAAGCTTTTAGGATCACATGGTGTGTACTGGCTCCTCCCCCCATGACCCTCCTCCAAGCCTCAGTTAGGTACTGTGCCCGGACGAGCGTACACAATAAGGAAGGATCTTGAATCCCGGGTAAGACTCATACCAGCCACACCAATCACACCGTACAACTTGTGATTTGAACCCAGTTAACAGTATGATAACAATGAAGTAGCCTCTAAAAAAGATGGCTCACAACAATAATAACCCGATTTTTTTGTAACAATAACTATGTACAAGTAATGCAGACAATCCGCACTTGGGATGGGCGCCCAGCATCCACTACGGACTATGAGAAATAGATTTATCGGTAAGTAAAATCTTATTTTCTCTAACGTCCTAGTGGATGCTGGGGACTCCGTCAGGACCATGGGGATTATACCAAAGCTCCCAAACGGGCGGGAGAGTGCGGATGACTCTGCAGCACCGAATGAGAGAACTCCAGGTCCTCCTCAGCCAGGGTATCAAATTTGTAGAATTTAGCAAACGTGTTTGCCCCTGACCAAGTAGCTGCTCGGCAAAGTTGTAAAGCCGAGACCCCTTGGCAGCTGCCCAAGATGAGCCCACCTTCCTTGTGGAGTGGGCATTTACAGATTTTTGGCTGTGGCAGGCCTGCCACAGAATGTGCAAGCTGAATTGTACTACAAATCCAACGAGCAATAGTCTGCTTAGAAGCAGGAGCACCCAGCTAGTTGGGTGCATACAGGATAAACAGCAAGTCAGATTTCCTGACTCCAGCCGTCCTGGAAACATATATTTTCCGGGTCCTGACAACGTCTAGCAACTTGGAGTCCCCCAAGTCCCTAGTAGCCGCAGGCACCACAATAGGTTTGGTTCAGGTGAACGCTGAAACCACCTTAGGGAGAAACTGAGGACGAGTCCTCAATTCCGCCCTGTCCGAATGGAAACTCAGATAAGGGCTTTTACAGGATAAAGCCACCAATTCTGACACGCGCCTGGCCCAGGCCATAGCCAGCAGCATGACCACTTTTTCTGTGAGATATTTTAACTCCACAGATTTAAGTGGGTCAAACCAATGTGACTTTTGGAACCCAAAAACCACCTTGAGATCCCAAAGTGCCACTGAAGGCACAAAAGGAGTCTGTATATGCAGTACCCCTTTAACAAACGTCTGAACTTCAGGGACTGAAGCTAGTTCTTTTTTGGAAGAAAATCGACAGAGCCGAAATTTGAACCTTAATGGACCCCAATTTCAGGCCCATAGATACTCCTGTTTGCAGGAAATGTAGGAATCGACCCAGTTGAATTTCCTCCGTCGAGCCTTACTGGCCTCGCACCACGCAACATATTTTCGCCAAATGCGGTGATAATGTTTTTCGGTTACATCCTTCCCGGCCTTGATCAGGATAGGGATGACTTCATCCGGAATGCCTTTTTTTCTTCAGGATCCGGCGTTCAACCGCCATGCCGTCAACGCAGCCGCGGCAAGTCTTGGAACAGACAAGGTCCCCGCTGAAGCAGGTCCCTTCTTAGAGGTAGAGGCCACGGATCCTCCGTGAGCATCTCTTGAAGTTCCGGTTACCAAGTCCTTCTTGGCCAATCCGGAGCCACTAATATAGTGCTTACTCCTCTCCATCTTATCAATCTCAGTACCTTGGGTATGAGAGGCAGAGGAGGGAACCCATACACTGATTGGTACACCCACGGTGTTACCAGAGCATCTACAGCTATTGCCTGAGGGTCCCTTGACCTGGCGCAATACCTGTCGAGTTTTTCCCAACGGTTTATAATCATGTGGAAGACTTCTGGGTGAAGTCCCTACTCTCCCGGGTGGAGGTCGTGCTGAGGAAATCTGCTTCCCAGTTGTCCACTCCCGGAATGAAAACTGCTGACAGTGCTATCACATGGTTTTTCGCCCAGCGAAGAATCCTTGCAGCTTCTGCCATTGCCCTCCTGCTTCTTGTGGCACCCTGTCTGTTTACGTGGGTGACTGCCGTAATGTTGTCCGACTGGAACAACACCGGCTGACCTTGAAGCAGAGGTCTTGCTAAGCTTAGAGCATTGTAAATGGCCCTTAGCTTCAGGATATTTATGTGAAGTGATGTCTCCAGGCTTGACCATAAGCCCTGGATATTCCTTCCCTGTGTGACTGCTCCCCAGCCTCGCAGGCTGGCATCCGTGGTCACCAGGATCCAGTCCTGAATGCCGAATCTGCGGCCCTCTAGAAGATGAGCACTCTGCAACCACCACAGGAGGGATACCCTTGTCCCTGGTGACAGGGTTATCCGCTGATGCATCTGAAGATGCGACCCGGACCATTTGTCCAGTAGGTTCCACTGGAAAGTCTTGCGTGGAATCTGCCGAATGGGATTGCTTCGTAGGAAGCCACCATTTTTACCCAGAACCCTTGTGCATTGATGCACTGAGACTTGGTTTGGTTTTAGGAGGTTCCTGACTAGCTCGGATAACTCCCTGGCTTTTTCCTCCGGGAGAAACACCTTCTTTCTGGACTGTGTCCAGGATCATCCCTAGGAACAGAAGACAAGACGTCGGAACCAGCTGCGAATCTGGAATATTGAGAATCCAATCGTGCTGCCGCAACACTACCTGAGATAGTGCTACACCGATCTCCAACTGTTCCCTGGATCTTACCCTTATCAGGGAATCGTCCAAGTAAAGGATAACTAAAAATTCCCTTCCTTTGAAGGAATATCATCATTTCGGTCATTACTTCAGTAAAGACCCGGGGTGCCGTGGACCCTCCCTACGGCAGCGTCTGAACTGATAGTGACAGTTCTGTACCATAACCTGAGATACCCTTGGTGAGAAGGGTAAATTTTGACATGAAGGTAAGCATCCTTGATGTCCCGAGACATCATGTAGTCCCCTTCTTCCAGGTTTGCAATCACTGCTCTGAGTGACTCAATTTTGAATTTGAACCTCTGTATGTAAGTGTTCAAAGATTTTAGATTTTAAAATCGGTCTCACCGAGCCGTCTGGCTTCGGTACCACAATAGTGCGGAATAATACCCCGTTCCCTGTTGCAGGAGGGGTACCTTAATTATCACCTGCTGGGAATACAGCTTGTGAATGGCTTCCAAAACTGCCTCCCTGTCAGCGGGAGACGTCGGTAAAACAGACTTTTTGGAAACGGCGAGGGGAATACGTCTCGAATTCCAATTATTGTACCCCTGAGATAACACCTGAAGGATCCCGGGGTCTACTTGCGAGTGAGCCCACTGCGCACTGAAATTCACTGAGAACGGGCCCCCACCGTGCCTGAACTTGTAAAGCCCTAGCGTCATACTGAGGGCTTGGCAGAGGCGGAAAAGGGTTTCTGTTCCTGGGAACTGGCTGATCTCTGCAGCCATTTTCCTCTCCCTCTGTCACGAGCAGAAAAGAGGAACCCTTTTGTCCGCTTGCCAACCAGGACTGCGCCTGATAATACGGCATCTTATTTTGAGAGGCGACCTAGGGTACATCCCCTTTTTTTAAGGCAATACTTCCAAATGCCGTTTGGAATCCCTGACCACTTTACTGGTAGAATACAACGCACTTATACTTGATGCCAGTCGGCAAATATTCCGCTGTGCATCATGCATATATAGAAATGCATCTTTTAATTGCTCTATAGGCAATAATATACTGTCCTTATCTAGGATATCAATATTTCCAGTCAGGGAATCCGACCACGCCAACCCAGCACTGCACATCCAGGCTGAGGCGATTGCTGGTCGCAGTATAACACTAGTATGTGTGTAAATACATTTTAGGATACCCTCCTGCTTTTTATCAGCAGGATCCTTAAGGGCGGCCATCTCAAGAGAGGGTAGAGCCCTTGTTCTTACAAGCGTGTGAGCGCCTTATCCCCTGTAGGGGGTGTTTCCCAACGCACCCTAACCTCTGGCGGGAAAAGGTATACTGCCAATAACTTTTTAGAATTATCAATTGTTATCGGGGGGAAACCCACGCATCATCACACACCTCATTTTATTTTTCAGATTTAGGAAAACTACAGGAAGTTTTTCCTCACCAAACATAATACCCCTTTTTTTGGTGGTATTCATATTATCAGAAAAGTGTAAACATTTTCCATTGCATCAATCATGCAATGAGTGGCCCTATTGGAAATCACGGTTGTCTCTTCACCGTCGACACAGGAGTCAGTATCCGTGTCGGCGTCTGTATCTGAGGTAACGGGCGCTTTAGAGCCCCTGTATGAGACGTCTGGACATGCACAAGCTGAGTAGCCGGCTGTCTCATGTCAACCACTGTCTTTTATACAAAGCTGACACTGTCACGCAATTTCAACAGTACATCCACTCAGGTGTCGACCCCCTAGGGGGTGACAACACTATTACAGACACTCTACTCCGTCTCCACATCATTTTTCTCCTCATACATGTCGACACAAACGTACCGACACACAGCACACACACAGGGAATGCTCTGATAGAGGACAGGACCCACTAGCCCTTTGGGGAGACAGAGGGAGAGTTTGCCAGCACACACCAGAGCGCTATATATATATATATATATATAGGGATAACCTTATAATAAGATTTTACTTACCGATAAATCTACTTCTCATAGTCCGTAGTGGATGCTGGGGACTCCGTCAGGACCATGGGGAATAGCGGCTCCGCAGGAGACAGGGCACAAAAGCAAGCTTTTAGGATCACATGGTGTGTACTGGCTCCTCCCCCCATGACCCTCCTCCAAGCCTCAGTTAGGTACTGTGCCCGGACGAGCGTACACAATAAGGAAGGATCTTGAATCCCGGGTAAGACTCATACCAGCCACACCAATCACACCGTACAACTTGTGATTTGAACCCAGTTAACAGTATGATAACAATGAAGTAGCCTCTAAAAAAGATGGCTCACAACAATAATAACCCGATTTTTTTGTAACAATAACTATGTACAAGTAATGCAGACAATCCGCACTTGGGATGGGCGCCCAGCATCCACTACGGACTATGAGAAATAGATTTATCGGTAAGTAAAATCTTATTTTCTCTAACGTCCTAGTGGATGCTGGGGACTCCGTCAGGACCATGGGGATTATACCAAAGCTCCCAAACGGGCGGGAGAGTGCGGATGACTCTGCAGCACCGAATGAGAGAACTCCAGGTCCTCCTCAGCCAGGGTATCAAATTTGTAGAATTTAGCAAACGTGTTTGCCCCTGACCAAGTAGCTGCTCGGCAAAGTTGTAAAGCCGAGACCCCTTGGCAGCTGCCCAAGATGAGCCCACCTTCCTTGTGGAGTGGGCATTTACAGATTTTTGGCTGTGGCAGGCCTGCCACAGAATGTGCAAGCTGAATTGTACTACAAATCCAACGAGCAATAGTCTGCTTAGAAGCAGGAGCACCCAGCTAGTTGGGTGCATACAGGATAAACAGCAAGTCAGATTTCCTGACTCCAGCCGTCCTGGAAACATATATTTTCCGGGTCCTGACAACGTCTAGCAACTTGGAGTCCCCCAAGTCCCTAGTAGCCGCAGGCACCACAATAGGTTTGGTTCAGGTGAACGCTGAAACCACCTTAGGGAGAAACTGAGGACGAGTCCTCAATTCCGCCCTGTCCGAATGGAAACTCAGATAAGGGCTTTTACAGGATAAAGCCACCAATTCTGACACGCGCCTGGCCCAGGCCATAGCCAGCAGCATGACCACTTTTTCTGTGAGATATTTTAACTCCACAGATTTAAGTGGGTCAAACCAATGTGACTTTTGGAACCCAAAAACCACCTTGAGATCCCAAAGTGCCACTGAAGGCACAAAAGGAGTCTGTATATGCAGTACCCCTTTAACAAACGTCTGAACTTCAGGGACTGAAGCTAGTTCTTTTTTGGAAGAAAATCGACAGAGCCGAAATTTGAACCTTAATGGACCCCAATTTCAGGCCCATAGATACTCCTGTTTGCAGGAAATGTAGGAATCGACCCAGTTGAATTTCCTCCGTCGAGCCTTACTGGCCTCGCACCACGCAACATATTTTCGCCAAATGCGGTGATAATGTTTTTCGGTTACATCCTTCCCGGCCTTGATCAGGATAGGGATGACTTCATCCGGAATGCCTTTTTTTCTTCAGGATCCGGCGTTCAACCGCCATGCCGTCAACGCAGCCGCGGCAAGTCTTGGAACAGACAAGGTCCCCGCTGAAGCAGGTCCCTTCTTAGAGGTAGAGGCCACGGATCCTCCGTGAGCATCTCTTGAAGTTCCGGTTACCAAGTCCTTCTTGGCCAATCCGGAGCCACTAATATAGTGCTTACTCCTCTCCATCTTATCAATCTCAGTACCTTGGGTATGAGAGGCAGAGGAGGGAACCCATACACTGATTGGTACACCCACGGTGTTACCAGAGCATCTACAGCTATTGCCTGAGGGTCCCTTGACCTGGCGCAATACCTGTCGAGTTTTTCCCAACGGTTTATAATCATGTGGAAGACTTCTGGGTGAAGTCCCTACTCTCCCGGGTGGAGGTCGTGCTGAGGAAATCTGCTTCCCAGTTGTCCACTCCCGGAATGAAAACTGCTGACAGTGCTATCACATGGTTTTTCGCCCAGCGAAGAATCCTTGCAGCTTCTGCCATTGCCCTCCTGCTTCTTGTGGCACCCTGTCTGTTTACGTGGGTGACTGCCGTAATGTTGTCCGACTGGAACAACACCGGCTGACCTTGAAGCAGAGGTCTTGCTAAGCTTAGAGCATTGTAAATGGCCCTTAGCTTCAGGATATTTATGTGAAGTGATGTCTCCAGGCTTGACCATAAGCCCTGGATATTCCTTCCCTGTGTGACTGCTCCCCAGCCTCGCAGGCTGGCATCCGTGGTCACCAGGATCCAGTCCTGAATGCCGAATCTGCGGCCCTCTAGAAGATGAGCACTCTGCAACCACCACAGGAGGGATACCCTTGTCCCTGGTGACAGGGTTATCCGCTGATGCATCTGAAGATGCGACCCGGACCATTTGTCCAGTAGGTTCCACTGGAAAGTCTTGCGTGGAATCTGCCGAATGGGATTGCTTCGTAGGAAGCCACCATTTTTACCCAGAACCCTTGTGCATTGATGCACTGAGACTTGGTTTGGTTTTAGGAGGTTCCTGACTAGCTCGGATAACTCCCTGGCTTTTTCCTCCGGGAGAAACACCTTCTTTCTGGACTGTGTCCAGGATCATCCCTAGGAACAGAAGACAAGACGTCGGAACCAGCTGCGAATCTGGAATATTGAGAATCCAATCGTGCTGCCGCAACACTACCTGAGATAGTGCTACACCGATCTCCAACTGTTCCCTGGATCTTACCCTTATCAGGGAATCGTCCAAGTAAAGGATAACTAAAAATTCCCTTCCTTTGAAGGAATATCATCATTTCGGTCATTACTTCAGTAAAGACCCGGGGTGCCGTGGACCCTCCCTACGGCAGCGTCTGAACTGATAGTGACAGTTCTGTACCATAACCTGAGATACCCTTGGTGAGAAGGGTAAATTTTGACATGAAGGTAAGCATCCTTGATGTCCCGAGACATCATGTAGTCCCCTTCTTCCAGGTTTGCAATCACTGCTCTGAGTGACTCAATTTTGAATTTGAACCTCTGTATGTAAGTGTTCAAAGATTTTAGATTTTAAAATCGGTCTCACCGAGCCGTCTGGCTTCGGTACCACAATAGTGCGGAATAATACCCCGTTCCCTGTTGCAGGAGGGGTACCTTAATTATCACCTGCTGGGAATACAGCTTGTGAATGGCTTCCAAAACTGCCTCCCTGTCAGCGGGAGACGTCGGTAAAACAGACTTTTTGGAAACGGCGAGGGGAATACGTCTCGAATTCCAATTATTGTACCCCTGAGATAACACCTGAAGGATCCCGGGGTCTACTTGCGAGTGAGCCCACTGCGCACTGAAATTCACTGAGAACGGGCCCCCACCGTGCCTGAACTTGTAAAGCCCTAGCGTCATACTGAGGGCTTGGCAGAGGCGGAAAAGGGTTTCTGTTCCTGGGAACTGGCTGATCTCTGCAGCCATTTTCCTCTCCCTCTGTCACGAGCAGAAAAGAGGAACCCTTTTGTCCGCTTGCCAACCAGGACTGCGCCTGATAATACGGCATCTTATTTTGAGAGGCGACCTAGGGTACATCCCCTTTTTTTAAGGCAATACTTCCAAATGCCGTTTGGAATCCCTGACCACTTTACTGGTAGAATACAACGCACTTATACTTGATGCCAGTCGGCAAATATTCCGCTGTGCATCATGCATATATAGAAATGCATCTTTTAATTGCTCTATAGGCAATAATATACTGTCCTTATCTAGGATATCAATATTTCCAGTCAGGGAATCCGACCACGCCAACCCAGCACTGCACATCCAGGCTGAGGCGATTGCTGGTCGCAGTATAACACTAGTATGTGTGTAAATACATTTTAGGATACCCTCCTGCTTTTTATCAGCAGGATCCTTAAGGGCGGCCATCTCAAGAGAGGGTAGAGCCCTTGTTCTTACAAGCGTGTGAGCGCCTTATCCCCTGTAGGGGGTGTTTCCCAACGCACCCTAACCTCTGGCGGGAAAAGGTATACTGCCAATAACTTTTTAGAATTATCAATTGTTATCGGGGGGAAACCCACGCATCATCACACACCTCATTTTATTTTTCAGATTTAGGAAAACTACAGGAAGTTTTTCCTCACCAAACATAATACCCCTTTTTTTGGTGGTATTCATATTATCAGAAAAGTGTAAACATTTTCCATTGCATCAATCATGCAATGAGTGGCCCTATTGGAAATCACGGTTGTCTCTTCACCGTCGACACAGGAGTCAGTATCCGTGTCGGCGTCTGTATCTGAGGTAACGGGCGCTTTAGAGCCCCTGTATGAGACGTCTGGACATGCACAAGCTGAGTAGCCGGCTGTCTCATGTCAACCACTGTCTTTTATACAAAGCTGACACTGTCACGCAATTTCAACAGTACATCCACTCAGGTGTCGACCCCCTAGGGGGTGACAACACTATTACAGACACTCTACTCCGTCTCCACATCATTTTTCTCCTCATACATGTCGACACAAACGTACCGACACACAGCACACACACAGGGAATGCTCTGATAGAGGACAGGACCCACTAGCCCTTTGGGGAGACAGAGGGAGAGTTTGCCAGCACACACCAGAGCGCTATATATATATATATATATATAGGGATAACCTTATAATAAGATTTTACTTACCGATAAATCTATTTCTCATAGTCCGTAGTGGATGCTGGGGACTCCGTCAGGACCATGGGGAATAGCGGCTCCGCAGGAGACAGGGCACAAAAGCAAGCTTTTAGGATCACATGGTGTGTACTGGCTCCTCCCCCCATGACCCTCCTCCAAGCCTCAGTTAGGTACTGTGCCCGGACGAGCGTACACAATAAGGAAGGATCTTGAATCCCGGGTAAGACTCATACCAGCCACACCAATCACACCGTACAACTTGTGATTTGAACCCAGTTAACAGTATGATAACAATGAAGTAGCCTCTAAAAAAGATGGCTCACAACAATAATAACCCGATTTTTTTGTAACAATAACTATGTACAAGTAATGCAGACAATCCGCACTTGGGATGGGCGCCCAGCATCCACTACGGACTATGAGAAATAGATTTATCGGTAAGTAAAATCTTATTTTCTCTAACGTCCTAGTGGATGCTGGGGACTCCGTCAGGACCATGGGGATTATACCAAAGCTCCCAAACGGGCGGGAGAGTGCGGATGACTCTGCAGCACCGAATGAGAGAACTCCAGGTCCTCCTCAGCCAGGGTATCAAATTTGTAGAATTTAGCAAACGTGTTTGCCCCTGACCAAGTAGCTGCTCGGCAAAGTTGTAAAGCCGAGACCCCTCGGGCAGCCGCCCAAGATGAGCCCACCTTCCTTGTGGAATGGGCATTTACAGATTTTGGCTGTGGCAGGCCTGCCACAGAATGTGCAAGCTGAATTGTACTACAAATCCAACGAGCAATAGTCTGCTTAGAAGCAGGAGCACCCAGCTTTTTGGGTGCCTACAATATAAACAGCAAGTCAGACTTTCTGACTCCAGCCGTCCTGGAATTATATATATATATATATATATATATTTTCAGGGCCCTGACAACGTCTAGCAACTTGGAGTCCTCCAAGTCCCTAGTAGCCGCAGGCACCACAATAGGTTGTTTCAGGTGAAACGCTGACACCACCTTAGGAAGAAACTGGGGACGAGTCCGCAGTTCTGCCCTGTCCGAATGGAAAATCAAATATGGGCTTTTGTAAGACAAAGCAACCAATTTTGACAATCGCCTGGCCGAGGCCAGGGCCAACAGCATGGTCACTTTCCATGTGAGATATTTCAAATCCACAGATTTGAGTGGTTCAAACTAGAGATGAGCGGGTTCGGTTTCTCTGAATCCGAACCCGCCAGAACTTCATGTTTTTTTTCACGGGTCCGAGCGACTCGGATCTTCCCGCCTTGCTCGGTTAACCCGAGCGCGCCCGAACGTCATCATGACGCTGTCGGATTCTCGCGAGGCTCGGATTCTATCGCGAGACTCGGATTCTATATAAGGAGCCGCGCGTCGCCGCCATTTTCACACGTGCATTGAGATTGATAGGGAGAGGACGTGGCTGGCGTCCTCTCCGTTTAGACACTTGATTTACTAATTTTGGGGAGCATTAGGAGTACTCAGTAGTGTACAGTGCAGAGTTTTGCTGATAGTGACCAGTGACCACCACTTTTATTTATAATCCGTTCTCTGCCTGAAAAAAGCGATACACAGCACACAGTGACTCAGTCACATACCATATCTGTGTGCACTGCTCAGGCTCAGGCCAGTGTGCTGCATCATCTATTATCTATATATAATATTATATATCTGTCTGACTGCTCAGCTCACACAGCTTATAATTGTGGGGGAGACTGGGGAGCACTACTGCAGTGCCAGTTATAGGTTATAGCAGGAGCCAGGAGTACATAATATATTATATAGTGAGTGACCACCAGACACACAGTGCAGTTTATTTAATATATCCGTTCTCTGCCTGAAAAAAGCGATACACACAGTGACTCAGTCAGTCACATACCATATCTGTGTGCACTGCTCAGGCTCAGGCCAGTGTGCTGCATCATCTATATATATTATATATCTGTCTGACTGCTCAGCTCACACAGCTTATAATTGTGGGGGAGACTGGGGAGCACTACTGCAGTGCCAGTTATAGGTTATAGCAGGAGCCAGGAGTACATAATATTATATTAAAATTAAACAGTGCACACTTTTGCTGCAGGAGTGCCACTGCCAGTGTGACTAGTGACCAGTGACCTGACCACCAGTATATAATATTAGTAGTATACTATCTCTTTATCAACCAGTCTATATTAGCAGCAGACACAGTACAGTGCGGTAGTTCACGGCTGTGGCTACCTCTGTGTCGGCACTCGGCAGCCCGTCCATAATTGTATATACCACCTAACCGTGGTTTTTTTTTCTTTCTTTATACATACATACTAGTTACGAGTATACTATCTCTTTATCAACCAGTCTATATATTAGCAGCAGACACAGTACAGTGCGGTAGTTCATGGCTGTGGCTACCTCTGTGTCGGCACTCGGCAGCCCGTCCATAATTGTATATACCACCTAACCGTGGTTTTTTTTTCTTTCTTTATACATACATACTAGTTACGAGTATACTATCTCTTTATCAACCAGTCTATATTAGCAGCAGACACAGTACAGTGCGGTAGTTCACGGCTGTGGCTACCTCTGTGTCGGCACTCGGCAGCCCGTCCATAATTGTATATACCACCTAACCGTGGTTTTTTTTTCTTTCTTTATACATACATACTAGTTACGAGTATACTATCTCTTTATCAACCAGTCTATATATTAGCAGCAGACACAGTACAGTGCGGTAGTTCACGGCTGTGGCTACCTCTGTGTCGGCACTCGGCAGCCCGTCCATAATTGTATATACCACCTAACCGTGGTTTTTTTTTCTTTCTTTATACATACATACTAGTTACGAGTATACTATCTCTTTATCAACCAGTCTATATATTAGCAGCAGACACAGTACAGTGCGGTAGTTCACGGCTGTGGCTACCTCTGTGTCGGCACTCGGCAGCCCGTCCATAATTGTATATACCACCTAACCGTGGTTTTTTTTTCTTTCTTTATACATACATACTAGTTACGAGTATACTATCTCTTTATCAACCAGTCTATATATTAGCAGCAGACACAGTACAGTGCGGTAGTTCACGGCTGTGGCTACCTCTGTGTCGGCACTCGGCAGCCCGTCCATAATTGTATATACCACCTAACCGTGGTTTTTTTTTCTTTCTTTATACATACATACTAGTTACGAGTATACTATCTCTTTATCAACCAGTCTATATATTAGCAGCAGACACAGTACAGTGCGGTAGTTCACGGCTGTGGCTACCTCTGTGTCGGCACTCGGCAGCCCGTCCATAATTGTATATACCACCTAACCGTGGTTTTTTTTTCTTTCTTTATACATACATACTAGTTACGAGTATACTATCTCTTTATCAACCAGTCTATATATTAGCAGCAGACACAGTACAGTGCGGTAGTTCACGGCTGTGGCTACCTCTGTGTCGGCACTCGGCAGCCCGTCCATAATTGTATATACCACCTAACCGTGGTTTTTTTTTCTTTCTTTATACATACATACTAGTTACGAGTATACTATCTCTTTATCAACCAGTCTATATATTAGCAGCAGACACAGTACAGTGCGGTAGTTCACGGCTGTGGCTACCTCTGTGTCGGCACTCGGCAGCCCGTCCATAATTGTATATACCACCTAACCGTGGTTTTTTTTTCTTTCTTTATACATACATACTAGTTACGAGTATACTATCTCTTTATCAACCAGTCTATATATTAGCAGCAGACACAGTACAGTGCGGTAGTTCACGGCTGTGGCTACCTCTGTGTCGGCACTCGGCAGCCCGTCCATAATTGTATATACCACCTAACCGTGGTTTTTTTTTCTTTCTTTATACATACATACTAGTTACGAGTATACTATCTCTTTATCAACCAGTCTATATATTAGCAGCAGACACAGTACAGTGCGGTAGTTCACGGCTGTGGCTACCTCTGTGTCGGCACTCGGCAGCCCGTCCATAATTGTATATACCACCTAACCGTGGTTTTTTTTTCTTTCTTTATACATACATACTAGTTACGAGTATACTATCTCTTTATCAACCAGTCTATATATTAGCAGCAGACACAGTACAGTGCGGTAGTTCACGGCTGTGGCTACCTCTGTGTCGGCACTCGGCAGCCCGTCCATAATTGTATATACCACCTAACCGTGGGTTTTTTTTCTTTCTTTATACATACATACTAGTTACGAGTATACTATCTCTTTATCAACCAGTCTATATATTAGCAGCAGACACAGTACAGTGCGGTAGTTCACGGCTGTGGCTACCTCTGTGTCGGCACTCGGCAGCCCGTCCATAATTGTATATACCACCTAACCGTGGTTTTTTTTTCTTTCTTTATACATACATACTAGTTACGAGTATACTATCTCTTTATCAACCAGTCTATATATTAGCAGCAGACACAGTACAGTGCGGTAGTTCACGGCTGTGGCTACCTCTGTGTCGGCACTCGGCAGCCCGTCCATAATTGTATATACCACCTAACCGTGGTTTTTTTTTCTTTCTTTATACATACATACTAGTTACGAGTATACTATCTCTTTATCAACCAGTCTATATATTAGCAGCAGACACAGTACAGTGCGGTAGTTCACGGCTGTGGCTACCTCTGTGTCGGCACTCGGCAGCCCGTCCATAATTGTATACTAGTATCCAATCCATCCATCTCCATTGTTTACCTGAGGTGCCTTTTAGTTGTGCCTATTAAAATATGGAGAACAAAAATGTTGAGGTTCCAAAATTAGGGAAAGATCAAGATCCACTTCCACCTCGAGCTGAAGCTGCTGCCACTAGTCATGGCCGAGACGATGAAATGCCAGCAACGTCGTCTGCCAAGGCCGATGCCCAATGGCATAGTACAGAGCATGTCAAAACCAAAACACCAAATATCAGTAAAAAAGGACTCCAAAACCTAAAATAAAATTGTCGGAGGAGAAGCGTAAACTTGCCAATATGCCATTTACCACACGGAGTGGCAAGGAACGGCTGAGGCCCTGGCCTATGTTCATGGCTAGTGGTTCAGCTTCACATGAGGATGGAAGCACTCAGCCTCTCGCTAGAAAACTGAAAAGACTCAAGCTGGCAAAAGCACCGCAAAGAACTGTGCGTTCTTTGAAATCCCAAATCCACAAGGAGAGTCCAATTGTGTCGGTTGCGATGCCTGACCTTCCCAACACTGGACGTGAAGAGCATGCGCCTTCCACCATTTGCACGCCCCCTGCAAGTGCTGGAAGGAGCACCCGCAGTCCAGTTCCTGATAGTCAGATTGAAGATGTCAGTGTTGAAGTACACCAGGATGAGGAGGATATGGGTGTTGCTGGCGCTGGGGAGGAAATTGACCAGGAGGATTCTGATGGTGAGGTGGTTTGTTTAAGTCAGGCACCCGGGGAGACACCTGTTGTCCGTGGGAGGAATATGGCCGTTGACATGCCAGGTGAAAATACCAAAAAAATCAGCTCTTCGGTGTGGAGGTATTTCACCAGAAATGCGGACAACAGGTGTCAAGCCGTGTGTTCCCTTTGTCAAGCTGTAATAAGTAGGGGTAAGGACGTTAACCACCTCGGAACATCCTCCCTTATACGTCACCTGCAGCGCATTCATAATAAGTCAGTGACAAGTTCAAAAACTTTGGGTGACAGCGGAAGCAGTCCACTGACCAGTAAATCCCTTCCTCTTGTAACCAAGCTCACGCAAACCACCCCACCAACTCCCTCAGTGTCAATTTCCTCCTTCCCCAGGAATGCCAATAGTCCTGCAGGCCATGTCACTGGCAAGTCTGACGAGTCCTCTCCTGCCTGGGATTCCTCCGATGCATCCTTGCGTGTAACGCCTACTGCTGCTGGCGCTGCTGTTGTTGCCGCTGGGAGTCGATGGTCATCCCAGAGGGGAAGTCGTAAGCCCACTTGTACTACTTCCAGTAAGCAATTGACTGTTCAACAGTCCTTTGCGAGGAAGATGAAATATCACAGCAGTCATCCTACTGCAAAGCGGATAACTGAGTCCTTGACAACTATGTTGGTGTTAGACGTGCGTCCGGTATCCGCCGTTAGTTCACAGGGAACTAGACAATTTATTGAGGCAGTGTGCCCCCGTTACCAAATACCATCTAGGTTCCACTTCTCTAGGCAGGCGATACCGAGAATGTACACGGACGTCAGAAAAAGACTCACCAGTCTCCTAAAAAATGCAGTTGTACCCAATGTCCACTTAACCACGGACATGTGGACAAGTGGAGCAGGGCAGGGTCAGGACTATATGACTGTGACAGCCCACTGGGTAGATGTATGGACTCCCGCCGCAAGAACAGCAGCGGCGGCACCAGTAGCAGCATCTCGCAAACGCCAACTCTTTCCTAGGCAGGCTACGCTTTGTATCACCGCTTTCCAGAATACGCACACAGCTGAAAACCTCTTACGGCAACTGAGGAAGATCATCGCGGAATGGCTTACCCCAATTGGACTCTCCTGTGGATTTGTGGCATCGGACAACGCCAGCAATATTGTGTGTGCATTAAATATGGGCAAATTCCAGCACGTCCCATGTTTTGCACATACCTTGAATTTGGTGGTGCAGAATTTTTTAAAAAACGACAGGGGCGTGCAAGAGATGCTGTCGGTGGCCAGAAAAATTGCGGGACACTTTCGGCGTACAGGCACCACGTACAGAAGACTGGAGCACCACCAAAAACTACTGAACCTGCCCTGCCATCATCTGAAGCAAGAAGTGGTAACGAGGTGGAATTCAACCCTCTATATGCTTCAGAGGTTGGAGGAGCAGCAAAAGGCCATTCAAGCCTATACAATTGAGCACGATATAGGAGATGGAATGCACCTGTCTCAAGTGCAGTGGAGAATGATTTCAACGTTGTGCAAGGTTCTGATGCCCTTTGAACTTGCCACACGTGAAGTCAGTTCAGACACTGCCAGCCTGAGTCAGGTCATTCCCCTCATCAGGCTTTTGCAGAAGAAGCTGGAGGCATTGAAGAAGGAGCTAAAAGGGAGCGATTCCGCTAGGCATGTGGGACTTGTGGATGCAGCCCTTAATTCGCTTAACAAGGATTCACGGGTGGTCAATCTGTTGAAATCAGAGCACTACATTTTGGCCACCGTGCTCGATCCTAGATTTAAAGCCTACCTTGGATCTCTCTTTCCGGCAGACACAGGTCTGCTGGGGTTGAAAGACCTGCTGGTGACAAAATTGTCAAGTCAAGCGGAACGCGACCTGTCAACATCTCCTCCTTCACATTCTCCCGCAACTGGGGGTGCGAGGAAAAGGCTCAGAATTCCGAGCCCACCCGCTGGCGGTGATGCAGGGCAGTCTGGAGCGACTGCTGATGCTGACATCTGGTCCGGACTGAAGGACCTGACAACGATTACGGACATGTCGTCTACTGTCACTGCATATGATTCTCTCAACATTGATAGAATGGTGGAGGATTATATGAGTGACCGCATCCAAGTAGGCACGTCACACAGTCCGTACTTATACTGGCAGGAAAAAGAGGCAATTTGGAGGCCCTTGCACAAACTGGCTTTATTCTACCTAAGTTGCCCTCCCACAAGTGTGTACTCCGAAAGAGTGTTTAGTGCCGCCGCTCACCTTGTCAGCAATCGGCGTACGAGGTTACATCCAGAAAATGTGGAGAAGATGATGTTCATTAAAATGAATTATAATCAATTCCTCCGCGGAGACATTGACCAGCAGCAATTGCCTCCACAAAGTACACAGGGAGCTGAGATGGTGGATTCCAGTGGGGACGAATTGATAATCTGTGAGGAGGGGGATGTACACGGTGATATATCGGAGGGTGAAGATGAGGTGGACATCTTGCCTCTGTAGAGCCAGTTTGTGCAAGGAGAGATTAATTGCTTCTTTTTTGGGGGGGGTCCAAACCAACCCGTCATATCAGTCACAGTCGTGTGGCAGACCCTGTCACTGAAATGATGGGTTGGTTAAAGTGTGCATGTCCTGTTTTGTTTATACAACATAAGGGTGGGTGGGAGGGCCCAAGGACAATTCCATCTTGCACCTCCTTTTTATTTTCTTTTTCTTTGCATCATGTGCTGATTGGGGAGGGTTTTTTTGGAAGGGACATCCTGCGTGACACTGCAGTGCCACTCCTAGATGGGCCCGGTGTTTGTGTCGGCCACTAGGGTCGCTAATCTTACTCACACAGTCAGCTACCTCATTGCGCCTCTTTTTTTCTTTGCGTCATGTGCTGTTTGGGGAGGGTTTTTTGGAAGGGACATCCTGCGTGACACTGCAGTGCCACTCCTAGATGGGCCCGGTGTTTGTGTCGGCCACTAGGGTCGCTAATCTTACTCACACAGCTACCTCATTGCGCCTCTTTTTTTCTTTGCGTCATGTGCTGTTTGGGGAGGGTTTTTTGGAAGGGACATCCTGCGTGACACTGCAGTGCCACTCCTAGATGGGCCCGGTGTTTGTGTCGGCCACTAGGGTCGCTAATCTTACTCACACAGCTACCTCATTGCGCCTCTTTTTTTCTTTGCGTCATGTGCTGTTTGGGGAGGGTTTTTTGGAAGGGACATCCTGCGTGACACTGCAGTGCCACTCCTAGATGGGCCCGGTGTTTGTGTCGGCCACTAGGGTCGCTAATCTTACTCACACAGCTACCTCATTGCGCCTCTTTTTTTCTTTGCGTCATGTGCTGTTTGGGGAGGGTTTTTTGGAAGGGCCATCCTGCGTGACACTGCAGTGCCACTCCTAGATGGGCCCGGTGTTTGTGTCGGCCACTAGGGTCGCTAATCTTACTCACACAGCTACCTCATTGCGCCTCTTTTTTTCTTTGCGTCATGTGCTGTTTGGGGAGGGTTTTTTGGAAGGGCCATCCTGCGTGACACTGCAGTGCCACTCCTAGATGGGCCCGGTGTTTGTGTCGGCCACTAGGGTCGCTAATCTTACTCACACAGCTACCTCATTGCGCCTCTTTTTTTCTTTGCGTCATGTGCTGTTTGGGGAGGGTTTTTTGGAAGGGACATCCTGCGTGACACTGCAGTGCCACTCCTAGATGGGCCCGGTGTTTGTGTCGGCCACTAGGGTCGCTTATCTTACTCACACAGCGACCTCGGTGCAAATTTTAGGACTAAAAATAATATTGTGAGGTGTGAGGTATTCAGAATAGACTGAAAATGAGTGTAAATTATGGTTTTTGAGGTTAATAATACTTTGGGATCAAAATGACCCCCAAATTCTATGATTTAAGCTGTTTTTTAGTGTTTTTTGAAAAAAACACCCGAATCCAAAACACACCCGAATCCGACAAAAAAAATTCGGTGAGGTTTTGCCAAAACGCGTTCGAACCCAAAACACGGCCGCGGAACCGAACCCAAAACCAAAACACAAAACCCGAAAAATTTCAGGCGCTCATCTCTAGTTCAAACCAATATGATTTGAGGAATCCCAACACTACTGTCAAAGTCAGAAAAATGTCTCAATGCACGTTGCCATATTTGCACCGCACACTGGTCCGCGCTGCGCGTGCGTGCGCTCTCCCGTGGATGCGCATACCCGCAATAACGTGCACTCGCAGGCGCGGTATGCGTATTTACGGTAGAGTTTATGTAGTCGTAGCGTGCGACTCATTCGTTACAAATGTTCACAATTAATGTAGTTTATAGATCATGGTCCCTTTGATAGATTCTGAAAGTTTGGTTAAAATACAATGTCCCAGAGCTGAGGAATCCCTCTTTATATCGTACAAAGGGTCTAACAGGAATCATACAGCAGTGTTTGGTACCCATCGGAAGAGTATTTAATTAGCAATATTCCGGTGTTGGTTTGGAGCGTATTAATCGCTCGTGCGAATAGTTATGGACATAAGAAGTTTATGTCCATTTCTATTATTTACACATACTCAGGTATGCGGCGGAAAACCCAGTTTCCCACCCACCTGAGCTGTTGGAAATCGTCACAGCCCACCTGTATGAATCACCCTATGACCTTTTGTTATGATACAGGGCCGAATTCCTTCGGCCAATGGACAATGGGATTGTAGGACCAGGAGATTGCATTGTGTGTGGGGCATAAATAGGCAGGCCGACCACATCCAGCTCTCACTCTCTCATCAACGGTTATCTGCTGATAGCCGGGAGCTGGATATCGAGGCGCAGGCGATCATACCCTTTGTGCGTAAGTTTCTCTCCGTTATCATTGTCTTTCTGTGAGCCAATTTCTCTCATCTCATCTCTCTCTCTCTCTCTCTCTCTCTGTTCTGTTCTCTCATATCTCCCCTAGACTAGGCTAGTATTGTATTGTATTAGATAGTATTGTATTGTATTGCATTTAGGTCAGTGTAGTATTGTCTTTTTGTATTTATTGTTTAGTTCTGTGGTTAGGAAGTCTCTGTTATATTGTAGTGTATCATTTGTACTGTTATCCCCTTTTACAAGTATATTAGATATAATACAGTTAATAGGCTTTGGAACCTAAACCAGCATCTGTGTATTTCCTATAGTGTTAAGTGTTCACTTGAGCGTCGGTGACGCTCAAGCAGCTTTGTAGTTAGTCAGGTTACACAAGGTTGCACTTACACCCTGTACTCACATTAAGGTATTCAGTGTATTTCATTGGTATAAGGTTTTATCATAAAGGTATAGTGTTGTGAGCGTCTGCATCGCTGGTGACCTCCTCGTGGTCTCGAGCGTAAGCTACGCCATAGCGAATCATTACCCTAGACATAACCAATAACGTGTCCTGTGATCGCTGGGCCGTGAGCGAACGTGACGCTTGAGCGTCTCGCCTACGGCTGAGCGATCGTTACGCAACTAGCGTACCATTACGGTACTTCTTAAGTAAACAGCGTACAGTGTTCTTAGCTTCATAAAGGGTTGTTATACGACAAAGGAATTTAGCATTGTCAATTGGGGACTCGTCCTATCCTTCTCATATCTGCACTAGGTAGATCAGCAGACATTATCCCTCCAGCAAAGGGTGGGAGGTTGTCTCACAGTGCTGACGGGATAAGCGTCTGCTTCGCTTAGATAAAGAATGCTGAAGGAATCCGGGAACCGGAAGTAAGAACAAAACGCTTGTGTCTTTTAAAAAACTGTTTATTTCTCTTCTGTCTTGCGTATACACGCACGCATACATATATCTGCATTTCTGTTTCATTTTCGTATATCACTATTCCTGTTTGCCAATTTTATAGTTGATAGAAAGTGCTAAAAAGAGATTTGCTGTTATTTCATAGTAGAGGTGATAGTTAAAGTATAGAACAAACACACGGTTTGTCTGAGATACAAGGCAGTCAGTGTGGATTGCGGTAGATGATCAGGGATCATTTACATTGATAAAAATATATTGTGTTACGGTGGATCCTTTGCATTGCATACACGTGTCGCTAACAAAGACTAGCGTACGCAATCCAAAAGGCAGACGCACGCAGCGTTCATTACGCAACGTAGCGTCCGGTTACGCCCACGTAGCTCAAGTTGTGATAAAGTGAAGTAACGCAAAGGCGATAATTAACGCACAGCGGTAGATAACGCGAAGCGGTAAATAACGCAAATCTATTTTTGGAAAATCTGAAATTTAGTTTAACAGATCCTGCTCCTAATTGGTAACACTTTTGGCCTAAAGACAATTTCTGCGCAGAAATAGATATAGAAACAAAAGTGTACTTGTGTTGAGTGAGTGTGTTTTGTATACAAAAGTTTATATAACTTTAAGGTGGAACCAAAAGGAAAGCCGGGTACTCGTCAAGGGACATACGTGTAAGTGACATATATGGTGGCCAGGGAGGCATCCCTGGTTAAATAATATTTGAGCATTAGAGTATAGCGGACCATAAGGTAACAAGACCAGGAGGTCGTAAGGTAAAAGGTCCGCTATAAAAGTCCAGTGGCACAACGCCTGGGGTGTTGGTGCAGAACCCATATAGGCCACAAGCTCTGGCTGAAGGAATCGCAGCCGGAAACATAGATTCCATTGATCTTTCAGTACATGACAAGTAGTGCTCGTATACTGAACGATTGGACCGCACGTTATTGTGTGCAGTAGTTAGTAATCTGACCTAATACCATTAGAGTAAAGTGGTCACAAACGCTATCTGTACATTCTGACGTGATTTGTGTAATTTTTTATTTTTGGAAGGGAAGTTCGCTGGTCACTCAGGAACTATCTAACAACCCCAACTTTACTGGAAAGAGTAAGTGTCCTGCGGGTAACCCTCATATGTTCCAGTAAATAAAGGTTCACAGGGGCCCTAGGTTGGGTACAGCAGCTCTGGTTACAGTGATTGCAGTACTGGCCAACGTGGGCGAGAAGTAAGTGGGGTACTTGATAAACCACCACCGCCGGCCTGCCCAAGGACATCTTGGTTTGTTTGTAAGGGTTCGCTGAAAGCCTTGATATTCAAGGAGGAATAAGCAACGCCTGCAGATTATGGGGGCCATTTGTTCAGGTAGGGGGCGATCAACCCTGGTTCAGGTTGATTCTGTGAACCGACCAGTTGGGTCGGCACGATATGTAATGTGTGAAAAATATGGAATTCACACCGAATCTTTATGTGATGAATGGGAGAGAATGACTGTACAAGACAGGGACAAATTCCCAAGAATAGGTAGCTTTAGTCCAGAAGTGTTACAAAATTTAAGGAGGAGGATATGTCTCGTAAAATCAGCAAAGAGACGAATTCAGCATCATGATTATTTACAGTTATGGCACCAGGAAGGTGAGATACAGAGAGGTTTGGCTCTGGCGGCAGGATCTGGGGCAGTCAGGAAGTTGATTGCCACAGCTCCTCCTCCACCATACATTGCAGGAGAGAAGTTGATTGCGGAGAGAAACGCACTGGGTTGTAAAACACAAACTCTTAGTAACACTGTAAATGTTAATGATGTTAACCAAATAACTCATGCAAGTATTAACCCGTGCAAGATGTACCCTGTTTTGAACCTTCCTCAGGAGTGTGATCAAGAAGACGATTCAGCAACAATTTCAGCTCTCTCTCTTGCAGCCACCATAGCAGAGACCACAGTAGGCACAGCGACACCCACGAGATTAGTGAAAGCCCCTAGCGGAGGGATAGGTGAGGTCGTGTCAACGGGTAAGTACGGCACCATGCACTACACTGAAACAATTGTACCACAACAAGCTGTAGAATCTACACAGGAAGAGGCTGTTAGAATTGCTCCTGTAAGGGTAATAGCAGTTCCCAATGGAAAAACAGATGTGTCTGGAGCCACTCCCATAAGGAACATTGCCATGTACACTCCATTTTCCAGAATGGAATTAAGAACAATAGTGTCCGAATTTCCTGACCCCAGGAAGGATTTAGTTGCTAGCCAAAAATACATCAGGGATCTAGGTAACACTGTAGAACCCAACAACAAGGATTGGCAGATACTGCTAAGAGCTTGTTTACCTTCCAATGTTGACGCAACTCAATTTTTAGCTGATTGTGCATTGAATAAAGATGTACCGCTTACAGACGTGTACAACAAGGATAATGTAAAAAGGATAAATTTACAGCTAAAGGAGTATTTCCCAGCCGTTGTTAAATGGAATAAAATATTTTCCATTAAGCAAAAGGAGTCCGAAACGGCAACAGAATATTTTCACCGGGCACTATTAGAAATGGCAAAGTACACTGGTATAGAAGACATTAAGACCAACCCAAACCATCGGGAAGTAGCAGTATCTGTACTGATGGATGGTTTAAAGGAAACATTAAAGACTAGGGTTCAGACCACGCAACCGTGCTGGCGAGGTCTGTCAGTGTCCGGCTTGAGAGAGGCTGCTATTGATCACGACAGAAACATCACTAGGCACAGGGAATCGCAAAGTGATAAGTTGATGTCCGTAAGTATACAGGCGCTGACCACAAGGCAGCCTGCGTATGTACCACCGAATCCTGTGGGTAAGGCAAGTGTAATAACATGTTTTTCTTGTAACAGACCGGGACACTTTGCACGAGAATGTAGAACAAAGAATGTACAAAGATCTTTTCAACCCCCTAGACAACAACACAACACACGACATTGGGAGCAGGGTCCACAGAGGCGGAGTTTTGAGCCACATACAGGGGAAACAAAAAGATATCCCCCGAACAGAGATTGGCATGCCTCTGGTAGTTCCCAGCTAACTCCCTCACAAGTAGTTGCTGCCAGCGGGATTCAGGGAGGTCAGCATACCCAATAGGGGTGTGGCCATACCTGTAATCTGCAGCCAGTTAAGTTGATTGCTAGTCTTGGAAACGAACCAGAAATTGCAATCAATGTAGCTGGTAAAACTTTAAACTTTCTTGTAGACACAGGGGCGGCCAAGTCAGTGATAAATTCGACAGTGGGCATGAGAACCACTGGTAGGACAATTCCAGCCATGGGAGTAACAGGAGTAGTCCAGCACTACCCTGTTAGCAAACCAGCCGAGATTACAATAGGGCCTTTGCATACCAAGCATTCCTTTTTGCTGGCTGCATCGGCACCAACCAATCTCCTGGGAAGAGACTTACTATGTAAAATGGGTTGCGTCATTTATTGTACTCCTGAAGGTGTATTCTTGGACATTCCTGAGAATCACGCTCAGGAAGTACGGGACATGCTAGACTCCCCATCAAAATTAATGTCACATTCCATTATGACAAATAGGAATCCATCCCAAGTAGAAGAGATGATATCTCAGATACCAGAGTCGCTTTGGACAAAAGATGGACAGGACACTGGATTAATGGCAAACGTAGCTCCAGTAGTTGTGCAAGTAAAAGATGGTAGGATAGCTCCAAAAATCCCACAGTATCCTCTGAAGCCAGAGGTGGAGCTAGGAGTTTTTCCCGTAATAGAGCGCTTGCTACAACAGGGCATTCTAGTAAGAACGTCCAGCACCGCAAATAGTCCCATCTTCCCTGTTAAAAAGAGTGGGGGGAGGGGTTACAGGCTAGTGCAGGATCTAAGGGGGATTAACAAAATAGTTGAGAGTCAGTTCCCCGTAGTGCCAAATCCAGCTGTCATCCTAATGCAAATTCCTCCCACTGCCAAATTTTTCACTGTTATTGACCTCTGCTCCGCTTTCTTTTCGGTACCTCTGCACCCTGACAGCCAATATTTGTTTGCATTCACATACAGAGGAGTCCAATACACGTGGACTCGGTTACCCCAAGGTTTCATAGATAGTCCAAGTATATTTTCTCAGGCTTTGCATGATTGTTTACAGTCTTTCCAACCAGACAGTGGATCAGTATTGATACAGTATGTGGACGATTTATTACTGTGTTCAGATTCACTGGAAGCATCTCTGAAGGATACGAAACAGCTCCTGTTTCATCTTTCAGACACAGGTCACAAGGTTTCCAAAGACAAGTTGCAATTATGCCAAGCTAAGGTAAAATATTTGGGACACTGTCTAACACAAGGACTGAGACACCTGACCGCTGATAGAATCCAAGCCATTAGAGACATGACACTGCCACAAACCCAACAACAGATCAGGACGTTTTTAGGAATGTGTGGGTATTGCCGTAATTGGATCCCAGGGTTTTCCATATTGGCGCTACCTTTGCAGGAAATGGTCTCTTCAAACAAACCTGATCGGATTTCGCATACAGACGAATCTGAAACAGCATTTGAGAGACTCAAACAGTGCCTAACGCAGGCACCAGCACTAGGTATGCCAGACTATGGGAAACCCTTTGAACTATACGGAACAGAAAGTGCTGGGTGCGCAGCAGGTGTACTAACACAAAAACACGGTGACGCCAGCAGGCCAATTGCATACTACAGCGCCCAGCTAGACACGGTAGCGCGATCCCTCCCCACATGCTTGCGTAGCGTTGCGGCGATAGCATTGCTAGTGACGAAAAGCGAAGATGTCGTGCTAGGCCACAACCTCACAATCCATACACCGCATGCGGTATCTGCCTTATTGAATTCTGCCCAAACCAGACACGTCTCATCTGCAAGGTTTACAAGATGGGAATTGGCATTAATGGCCCCAGTAAACATCACCATAAGGAGATGCAGCGCATTAAATCCTGCAACATTTCTCCCAGGTGTGCCTGGTCAGACACAAAGGGTGGAAGGTGAGAGTGATGGGGAAGGAGGATTTAATGCAAAGGAAGATACACATGATTGTATGGAATATTTGACCCAAAATTTTACCGCAAGGCCTGACATCAGTGACAATCCACTGAAAGATGCAGAACTCACGTTCTACACGGACGGTAGTTGTCACAGACAGTCAGACTCGGGAGACTTGTGTACTGGATACGCAGTCGTAGATGACCAAGACACCATAGAAGCGGAACCGCTAGGCCCACCTCACTCAGCCCAGGTTGCTGAACTGGTCGCCCTAACCAGAGCATGTGAATTGGCTAAGGGTAAGTCAGCCAATATCTACACCGATTCCAGATACGCGTTCGGGGTAGTCCATGATTTCGGAGCCCTATGGCGGCTCAGAAATTTCATGACGGCAGCTGGTACACCGATAGCGCATGCAGCTCACATAAAAAGGCTTCTAACAGCGATACAGGAACCCGACAGAGTGGCTGTTATCAAATGTAAAGCACATACATATAGCCAAGACCCAGTATCCCTTGGTAACAGCCGAGCAGACGAAGCCGCAAAGCTTGCAGCTGCTACCCCCACACGGACAGACACCACACAGTTGATGGTATTTAATACCATCAACACACAGAAGTTGTGTGAGATGCAGAATTTGTGTTCCACACAGGAAAGAGCAGTCTGGAAGGCAAAGGGATATGGCCAGGAGTCCTCAGGGCTCTGGACGGATGGACATGGTAAACCAGTGGCCCCCAGGGCATACCTTCCATGTCTGGCTGAAGCAGCTCACGGGCTGACTCATCTAGGCAAGGAGGGGATGTGCAAATTGGTAAGAGCATACTGGTGCGCCCCAGGATTCTCCTCTCATGCGAGTAAAAGAGCAATGTCATGCCTTACCTGTCTGAGAAAGAATATTGGAAAAGCAATACCTACAGAACCATCCCATATCCCACCTGCCGGCGGCCCTTTCCAGGTAATACAAATTGACTTCATTCAATTACCCCCATGTCGAAATTTGAAATATGTACTTGTCTGTATAGATGTTTTCTCGAATTGGGTCGAGGCTTTTCCAGCAGCTACAAATACCGCTATGTTTACAGCTAAGAAAATTGTGCAGGAATTTGTATGTAGATATGGTATCCCTAGAATCATTGAAAGTGATAGGGGTACCCATTTTACAGGTGATGTCTTTCAAGGAATGTGTAAATTGATGGGTATTGATAGCAAGCTGCACACTCCGTACCGTCCACAGGCGAGTGCGAAGGTCGAAAGAGTGAACAGCACTATTAAAAATAAATTGAGTAAAGTAATGGCAGAGACAGGATTAACGTGGCCAGAAGCTTTACCCATTGTTTTGTATAGCATCAGAACCACTCCCAGGTCCCCTCTTAATCTGTCTCCTTTTGAAATTCTGTTTGGTCGACAACCGCATGTCATGATTAACCCTCAGGATGATTTGAAATGTAACAATGAAGTAACTGTAAAATACTTAATTAACATGAGTAAACAGTTGAGGAATCAAAATGATAATCTGAAGTTGGTGATTCCTGATTTACCAGATAGTAATTGTCATGACATTGAACCTGGGGATTATGTAATGATACGAAATTTTCTACGCTCAGGTTGTCTTATTGATAGATGGGAAGGACCATACCAGGTCTTATTGACTAGCACCACAGCATTGAAGGTTGCTGAGAGAGAGACTTGGGTCCATTCATCCCACTGCAAAAAGGTTGCTGATCCAGAGAAGTCCCGTGATAAGGAACAGACGGTAGAGGTTGTATCACTGGAGTGTCTGTTCCAGGAGGACTGAGGCGGCACCTGAGCCTTGAAGACCGAAAGCAGTTGTCGACTCCCTTCTCCCTTTTATTGTTTTTCTCCACTTCCCATCCCCTCTTCCTTGAAATTTCTTTTTTCCCCCTTCTCATTCTTCTCTATTTCCTCCTCAAAGATGGACTTGCCCCAAGAGACTGTGATCCGGATTTTGATGTTAACCATGATGTTGACCAGAGCAGTCTGTTCCGGCGAGAGTACCATAGAGGTCGAGAGAGGTTCTGGAATGGGTTCCGATTATGATGATGGAGGCGTAGTTTTCCAAGATCAACCGAACCAACAAGCAAAGGCGAGTATCAGAAAACGATCCGATAGAAGAAATTGTGATGGATTGTTAGCTGAAGAAAATTGTATCTGTAGGCTCTGTGATAATCTGGTTGAAGATGGATGCATAAAGAAATGCCAATCTAGTTTTAATATCCATATAGACCGGCATCCATTGAGTGACTATCACTCCTTAGTGGGTAACGTGTTAAACCAAACAGATTGTTGGGTATGCTCTCAAGTACCTCAGGGTCACAGCAAATCAGGGCTAGTACCATTTCCTTTAACGTTAGGGGAGGTACTTGAGCTAAGTGGTGGGAGACCGGTGGACCGGAGGTTTAACATCTCCAGCCCTCCTAGTTTGAAGCTCCACCAATACCATGTGGATAGGTCCCTCTTATGTTTTAACATCTCCAATCCCAGAAAACCGGGAAATTGGGAAGTGTCATGGAGTAACCACACCATGACCTTTTCACACAGAGCAGATAGAATGCCTACAGATACAGAGCTCGTACGCCATATAGCCAGTAGAGGAAAATCTTTCCGGTATCGATATACCTTAGGAAATAGGATTACTAGAGTTGGAGAGGTATCACCAGGATACTGTGCACATATCGTACAAACCGATACGTGCATTAAGCAGATGGAAGAATTAGGGTCAGGAGATTTAACCTGGAAGGTTTGTAACATGATCATGTCCTTCTCCGTCCCTTATGTTCTCCCCGATGATGCATATTTCATATGCGGGAGAAAGGCGTACAAGTGGCTTGCCCCAAACTCTGAAGGATTGTGTTATATTGGAAAAGTATTGCCTGAAGTGATGACTGTTACACATGACAAAATGAAAGACATACACCGTGGTGCCCAAGCTCCTTATACTCACACTCATTACGAGCACCGAGGTAAAAGACAACTGTCAGAAAGGTTAGAGCATCCGGCCTCTGATCTTATCCATGAATCCACCGGGATTCAGGTTCTGGTAGCGTTAGATTTCACTCGTACCGCTCGGGGAGTGATGAATTATAGATACATTTCCGCACTCGCCAATTTGTTAGATAATATCACTGAAATGTATGATGACACGTTTAGATACACTGGAAGAGAACTTCAAGCTTACAAAACAGAACTAGTTCAGCATAGGATGGTTCTTAATTATCTTACAGCAGTAACAGGCGGATATTGTGTTACATTGGCAACACAGTACGGCATAAAGTGTTGCACGTATATCACAAATAGCACCGAGGATCCGGTAGAGGTCATAGACCAAAAGATGGACGATATTCTCCAACTAAAGTGGGAATTTCGTCGAAAACACAATCTCACCCTTGCTGCTGTAGGTAATGAGCTGACTGGTTGGGTGTCATGGTTGAACCCGCGAAATTGGTTCTCCGGTTTAGGAGACTGGGCTCAAGGAGTCATAATGGATGTTGGAAAGTTTCTACTATGTATCTTAGGTGTCGTTATATCGATTGGATTGATATTTAGATGCGGGCAGGCTTTAATGAGGTGCAAACAAAGTACAAAAGTGATGAGCTTGAGGAGTGAGGAAACTGTAATTAACCTGGATTTGATTTATGACCCAATGATAGAAACCAGAATGTGATGAAAATGCGATTATACGGTCCGTTTCTTTCACCTGTCTTTCTGCTTTTCTCCAAGATACAAAGACCCCCTTGGACGAGGAAACTGACGAGACGAGATGTATACAGACAACAGACAAGCACCAAAGAAGAAGATTTGACAACTTTAAATATGGACACTTGATGAACTTTGCCATGGATCCCCAGTTTCCCTAGTATCTTTAAACTCACGCTAGCCCAACATTTTTGTAAATCTGATGGCTCAGACAAAGCTATTTGCTCATGCCTAAGGAGCAATACAGCGCAAAGAAGACGACTCTCAACAGATACCGAACACAACTTCAACAACAGATGTACATTTCCCTGACATAGAATATCATTGCATTTTTCGTAAGTGTTCTTTATCTTCATCTCTACAACCCTCAGGTAACGACACACATAGACGATAGGGAATACAGGCACAGATATCAGCAACCACATACCTCCCCCATTCATGTATCATCAACTAAAATGTGCATCCCCATTTTGTTACAACCACAGCCGAAATGAGCTCGGTAAAGTTTGACAGCCCATCCACAGACCTGTACCACAGGATAAGAAGGAATTCAAATGTATACTTCGCAATACCTCGAAGCTTGATTTACAACACGTACGGCACGATGATACATGACCCCCCAAACATGGATTCATACACACATGCTTCTGCTATCTCACTAGGTCATACCCTCTTCACACCTTCTCCTCTCTCCTCCCCTACCCAACCATGGAAATCAATTAACCCCTGACTTACATTTTTCTCCTTAAATGTTTTGTGGCAGTTATTATTGACTGCCAAAGGGTGGACTGTCAAAGTCAGAAAAATGTCTCAATGCACGTTGCCATATTTGCACCGCACACTGGTCCGCGCTGCGCGTGCGTGCGCTCTCCCGTGGATGCGCATACCCGCAATAACGTGCACTCGCAGGCGCGGTATGCGTATTTACGGTAGAGTTTATGTAGTCGTAGCGTGCGACTCATTCGTTACAAATGTTCACAATTAATGTAGTTTATAGATCATGGTCCCTTTGATAGATTCTGAAAGTTTGGTTAAAATACAATGTCCCAGAGCTGAGGAATCCCTCTTTATATCGTACAAAGGGTCTAACAGGAATCATACAGCAGTGTTTGGTACCCATCGGAAGAGTATTTAATTAGCAATATTCCGGTGTTGGTTTGGAGCGTATTAATCGCTCGTGCGAATAGTTATGGACATAAGAAGTTTATGTCCATTTCTATTATTTACACATACTCAGGTATGCGGCGGGAAACCCAGTTTCCCACCCACCTGAGCTGTTGGAAATCGTCACAGCCCACCTGTATGAATCACCCTATGACCTTTTGTTATGATACAGGGCCGAATTCCTTCGGCCAATGGACAATGGGATTGTAGGACCAGGAGATTGCATTGTGTGTGGGGCATAAATAGGCAGGCCGACCACATCCAGCTCTCACTCTCTCATCAACGGTTATCTGCTGATAGCCGGGAGCTGGATATCGAGGCGCAGGCGATCATACCCTTTGTGCGTAAGTTTCTCTCCGTTATCATTGTCTTTCTGTGAGCCAATTTCTCTCATCTCATCTCTCTCTCTCTCTCTCTCTCTCTGTTCTGTTCTCTCATATCTCCCCTAGACTAGGCTAGTATTGTATTGTATTAGATAGTATTGTATTGTATTGCATTTAGGTCAGTGTAGTATTGTCTTTTTGTATTTATTGTTTAGTTCTGTGGTTAGGAAGTCTCTGTTATATTGTAGTGTATCATTTGTACTGTTATCCCCTTTTACAAGTATATTAGATATAATACAGTTAATAGGCTTTGGAACCTAAACCAGCATCTGTGTATTTCCTATAGTGTTAAGTGTTCACTTGAGCGTCGGTGACGCTCAAGCAGCTTTGTATTTAGTCAGGTTACACAAGGTTGCACTTACACCCTGTACTCACATTAAGGTATTCAGTGTATTTCATTGGTATAAGGTTTTATCATAAAGGTATAGTGTTGTGAGCGTCTGCATCGCTGGTGACCTCCTCGTGGTCTCGAGCGTAAGCTACGCCATAGCGAATCATTACCCTAGACATAACCAATAACGTGTCCTGTGATCGCTGGGCCGTGAGCGAACGTGACGCTTGAGCGTCTCGCCTACGGCTGAGCGATCGTTACGCAACTAGCGTACCATTACGGTACTTCTTAAGTAAACAGCGTACAGTGTTCTTAGCTTCATAAAGGGTTGTTATACGACAAAGGAATTTAGCATTGTCACTACGTTGAGATCCCACGGTGCCACTGGAGGCACACAAGGGCTGTATATGCAATACTCCCTTGACAAACGTCTGGACTTCAGGAACTGAAGCCAATTCTTTCTGGAAGAAAATCTATAGGGCCGAAACTTGAACCTTAATGGACCCCAATTTGAGGCTCATAGACACTCCTGTTTGCAGGAAGTGCAGAAATCGACCTAGTTGAAATTTTTTCGTGGGGCCCTCCTGGCCTCACCCACGCAACATATTTTTACCACATGTGGTGATAACGTTGTGCGGTCACCTCCTTCCTGGCATTGACCAGGGTAGGTATGACCTCTTCCGGAATGCCTTTTCCCTTAGGATCCGGCGTTCAAACCGCCATGCCGTCAAACGCAGTCGCGGTAAGTCTTGGAACAGACAAGGTCCCTGCTGGAGCAGGTCCTTTCTTAAAGGCCGATGCCACGGTTCCTCTTGGAACAGACATGGTACTTGCTGAAAGCAAATCCCTTCTTAGCTCCCGAGGCCATTAGTCCTCTGTGAGCATCTCTTGAAGTTCCGGTTACCAAGTCCCTCTTGGCCAATCCGGAGCCACGAGTATAGTTCTTACTCCTCTATGTCTTATAATTCTCAATACCTTGGTTATGAGAAGCAGAGAAGGGAACACATACACCGACTGTTACACCCACGGTGTTACCAGGACGTCCACAGCTATCGCCTGAAGGTCTCGTGACCTGGCGCAATACCTGTCCCATTTTTTTGTTCGGGCGGGACGCCATCATGTCCACCTTTGGTCTTTCCCAACGGTTCACAATCATGCGGAAAACTTCCAGATGAAGTTCCCACTCTCCCGGGTGGAGGTCGTGCCTGCTGAGGAAGTCTGCTTCCCAGTCGTCCACTCCCGGAATGAACACTGCTGACAGTGCTATCACATGATTTTCCGCCTAGCGAAAAATCCTTGCAGTTTTGCCACTGCCCTCCTGCTTCTTGTGCCGCCCTTTCTGTTTACGTGGGCGACTGCCGTGATGTTATCCCACTGGATCAATACCGGCTGACCTTGAAGCAGAGGTCTTGCTAAGCTTAGAGCATTATAAATTTGCTCTTAGCTCCAGTATATTTATGTGGAGAGAATTCTCCAGACTTGATCACACTCCTTGTGTGACTGCTCCCCAGCCTCTCAGGCTGGCCTCCGTGGTCACGAGCATCCAATCCTGAATGCCGAATCTGCGGCCCTCTAGAAGATGAGCACTCTGTAATCACCACAGGAGAGACACCCTTGTCCTTGGATATAGGGTTATCCGCTGATGCATCTGAAGATGCGATCCGGACCATTTGTCCAGCAGATCCCACTGATGAGTTCTTGCGTGAAATCTGCCGAATGGAAGCGCTTCGTAATAAGCCACCATTTTTACCAGGACTCTTGTGCAATGATGCACTGACACTTTTCCTGGTTTTAGGAGGATCCCGATTAGCTCGGATAACTCCCTGGCTTTCTCCTCTGGGAGAAACACCTTTTCCTGGACTGTGTCCAGAATCATCCCTAGGACCAGCAGACGTGTCGTCGGAACAACTGCGGTTTTGGAATATTTAGAATCCACCCGTGCTGTCGTAGAACTACTTGAGATAGTGCTACTCCGACCTCCAACTGTTCTCTGGACCTTGTTCTTATCAGGAGGTCGTCCATTTTCTTTGAAGACGAATCCTGCTTTCGGTCATTACCTTGGTAAGGACCCGGGGTGCCTTGGACAATCCAACGGCATCGTCTTGAAACTGATAGTGACAGTTCTGTACCACGAACCTGAGGTACCCTTGGTGAGAAAAGGCAAATTTTGGGACATGGAGGTAAGCATCCCTGATGTCCCGGGACACCATATAGTCCCCTTGTTCTTTGCTATCACTGCTCTGAGTGACTCCATCTGGATTTGAACCCTTGTAAGTGTTCAAATTTTTCAGATTTAGAATAGGTCTCACCTAGCCTTCAGTACCACCATATAGTGTGGAGTAATACCCCTTTCCTTGTTGTCGAAGGGGTAATTTTATTATCACCTGCTGGGAATACAGCTTGTGAATTGTTTTCAATACTGCCTCCCTGTCGGAGGGAGACATTGGTACAGCAGACTACAGGAACCTGCGAGGGGGGAAACCTCTCGACATTCCAATCTGTACCCCTTGGATACTACTTGTAGGATCCAGGGGTCCTGTACGGTCCCAGCGTCATGCTGAGAACTTGGTAGAAGCGGTGGAGGGCTTCTGTTCCTGGGAATGGGCTGCCTGCTGCAGTCTTCTTCCCTTTCCTCTATCCCTGGGCAGATATGACTCTTATAGGGACGAAAGGACTGAGGCTGAAAAGACGGTGTCTTTTTCTGCAGAGATGTGACTTAGGGTAAAAAACGGTGGATTTTCCAGCAGTTGCCCTGGCCACCAGGTCCCATGGACCGACCCCAAATAACTCCTCCCCTTTATACGGCAATACATCTTTGTGCCGTTTGGAATCTGCATCACCTGACCACTGTCGTGTCCATAAACATCTTCTTGCAGATATGGACATCGCATTTACTCTTGATGCCAGAGTGCAAATATCCCTCTGCGCATCTCGCATATATAGAAATGCATCCTTTAAATGCTCTATAGTCAATAAAATACTGTCCCTGTCAAAGGTATCAATATTTTTAGTCAGGGAATCCGACCAAGCCACCTCAGCTCTGCACATCCAGGCTGAGGCGATCGCTGGTCGCAGTATAACACCAGCATGTGTGTGTATACTTTTTAGGATATTTTTCAGCCTCCTATCAGCTGGCTCCTTAAGTACGGCCCTATCCGTAGATGGTACCGCCACTTGTTCTGATAAGCGTGTGAGCGCCTTATCCACCCTGAGGGGTGTTTCCCACCGCGCCTTAACTTCTGGCGGGAAAAGGTATACCGCCAATAATTTTCTATCGGGGGAAACCCACGCATCATCACACACTTCATTTAATTTATCTGATTCAGGAAAAACTACAGGTAGTTTTTTCACCTCACACATAATACCCTTTTTTGTGGTACTTGGAGTATCAGAAATATGTAACACCTCCTTCATTGCCCTTAACGTGTGGCCCTAAAAGAAAATACGTTTGTTTCTTCACCGTCGACACTGAAATCAGTGTCCGTGTCTGGGTCTGTGTCGACCGACTGAGGTAAATGGGCATTTTACAGCCCCTGACGGTGTTTGAGACGCCTGGACAGATACTAATTTGTTCGCCGGCCCTCTCATGTCGTCAACCGGCTTGCAGCGTGTTGACATTGTCACGTAATTTCCATAAATAAGCCATCCATTCCGGTGTCGACTCCCTAGAGAGTGACATCACCATTACAGGCAATTTGCTCCGCCTCCTCACCAATATTTTCCTCATACATGTCGACACACACGTACCGACATACAGCACACACATAGGGAATGCTCTGATAGAGGACAGGACCCACTAGCCCTTTGGGGAGACAGAGGGAGAGTTTGCCAGCACACACCAAAACGCTATAATTATCCAGGGACAACCTTTATATAAGTGTTCCTCCCTTATAGCATTTTAATATATATACATATCGCCAAATCAGTGCCCCCCCTCTCTGTTTTAACCCTGTTTCTGTAGTGCAGTGCAGGGGAGAGCATGGGAGCCTTCCCACCAGCCTTTCTGTGAGGGAAAATGGCGCTGTGTGCTGAGGAGAATAGGCCCCGCCCCCTTTTCGGCGGGCTTCTTCTCCGGAGTTTTAGATATCTGGCAGGGGTTAAATACATCCATATAGCCTCAAGGGCTATATGTGATGTATTTTTCGCCATACATGTATTATACATTGCTGCCCAGGGCGCCCCCCCCCCAGCGCCCTGCACCCTCCGTGACCGCTGTGTGAAGTGTGCTGACAACAATGGCGCACAGCTGCAGTGCTGTGCGCTACCTGATGAAGACTGAGAGTCTTCTGCCGCCTGGTTCCGGACCTCTTCATCTTCAGCGTCTGCAAGGGGGTCGGCGGCGCGGCTCCGGGACGAACCCCAGGGCGAGCCCTGTGTTCCGACTCCCTCTGGAGCTATGTCCAGTAGCCTAAGAATCCAATCCATCCTGCACGCAGGTGAGTTGAAAATCTCTCCCCTAAGTCCCTCGATGCAGTGAGCCTGTTGCCAGCAGGACTCACTGAAAATAAAGAACCTAAAAACTTTTTCTAAGTAACTCTTTAAGAGAGCCACCTAGATTGCACCCTTCTCGGCCGGGCACAAAAACCTAACTGAGGCTTGGAGGAGGGTCATGGGGGGAGGAGCCAGTACACACCATGTGATCCTAAAAGCTTGCTTTTGTGCCCTGTCTCCTGCGGAGCCGCTATTCCCCATGGTCCTGACGGAGTCCCCAGCATCCACTAGGACGTTAGAGAAATAAGTGTTTTTCCCTTTATAGCTGCTGTATTGTTTATACTGCGCCTAATTTGTGCCCCCCTCTCTTTTTTAACCCCTTTCTGTAGTGTAGTGACTGCAGGGGAGAGCCAGGGAGCTTCCCTCCAACTGAGCTGTGAGGGAAAATGGCGCCAGTGTGCTGAGGAGATAGGCTCCGCCCCTTTCTCGGCGTCCTTATCATCCATTTTTCTGTATGTTTTGGCAGGGGTTAAATGCATCCATATAGCCCAGGAGTTATATGTGATGCATTTATTTTAGCCATATAAGGTTTTTATCGATTTATTGCGTCTCAGGGCGCTGCCCCCCCAGCGCCCTGCACCCTCAGTGACCGGAGTGTGAAGTGTGCTGAGAGCAATGGCGCACAGCTGCGGTGCTGTGCGCTACCTTATCTGAAGACAGGATCGTCTTCTGCCGCCGATTTCACCGGACCTCTTCGCTCTTCTGGCTCTGTAAGGGGGCCGGCGGCGCGGCTCCGGGACCCATCCAGGCTGAACCTGTGATCGTCCCTCTGGAGCTAATGTCCAGTAGCCTAAGAAACCCGATCCACTCTGCACGCAGGTGAGTCCGTTTCTTCTCCCCTTAGTCCCACGATGCAGTGAGCCTGTTGCCAGCAGGTCTCACTGAAAATAATAAATCTAAACTAAAACTTTCACAAAGAGCTCAGGAGAGCCCCTAGTGTGCACCCTTCTCGTCGGGCACAGAAATCTAACTGAGGCTTGGAGGAGGGTCATAGGGGGAGGAGCCAGTGAACACCAGGTGATCCTAAAGCTTTCTTTAGATGTGCCCAGACTCCTGTGGAGCCGCTATTCCCCATGGTCCTTACGGAGTTCCCAGCATCCACTAGGACGTCAGAGAAATGACAGTTACAGAAGTAGCTGGTTGGATGGTACTTTATCACTATTTATCCGTCTCCAATTAATCACTTAATACGGGGGGGGGGGGGGGGTGACAATGAGAGGTAGAGAGTGACCAGCAGAAGATGAAAATAGGATGACAGGGACAGGGTGAGAGTCAGTGGGTGACAGGAGAGAGCGGTGATGGGGAGGCAGTGACGTGCAGAGAGGTGAGGCAGGATGGCAGAGCCTTTCCTGTCATACTAACATATAAGACAAAGTTTTGACTATATAAAGTATATGAAAAATACAAATAAGATATAAGAAATATCTTTTTGTATTATTCTAATAATTTTTATAGTCAAAACTCTGAAGTAAAAAGTCTGTGACAGGTAAGACAGTGCCTCCCCTGCCTACCTTTTCCGCACATCTCTGATATAAACACCAAATTTCCAGCAGTATATACTGCAGCACCTGTGTATAATGCACACATGAACCCTAGAGCTCATATATTGTGTAAATCTGGCTCTGGTACTAGATAGTGCCACCTGAGTAGTTTACCTCACCGCACCTCCACCTGCAGGTGGCAGATCTAACAGGGCGTACTGCAACCCCTAGTTAAATCCGTCTACTTGCCTGGGACAAAACGTCAGAGCTTCTCATTCCCCATCCATTACAAAAAGCCAAATTTGGAGCAGGAGGAGGGGAGCAGCAGATCTTACGAATCCCTCGCTAGGTAAATTTTATGAAATGTAGCCCACAGGCAACAATGACTATTGCTATCTAAAGATGGTGTCAGCTACTGGGGCCATATAACTCCTGAAAATATTGGTGAATTGCTACAAATACTTCTATATTCTTTACTATTATCATCATTTACTTGTATGGCACAACAAAGGGTTAATAAACAGGAACAGCATAAACAGAACAAGAAAAAAGTGACTTACAGTACAAATCATTGCAGGACATGGCAATGTTTACAAACACTGCGGCATAAGCAGTCATAGTACACAAATAAGCAGTGGGACGGCAGAACCATTGAAAGCAGTGGGAAAAAGATGATGGTATAAGTGTGTATTGTGTGTAAAGTATACACAGCAACTATTGGGAAAGTTCTACCATGTCCAGACTCTATAAGTTTCATGTCTAAATGCTTTGGGATATCCCATACAATCAGGAATGCCTTCAAGCCAGTTTTTCCCCAAAATCTGTATCTTTAGGAAAAATGGTCGGAATTGTTATGAACTGCTGTGGCAACCCTCCCAATTACTAATTAAGCAATTGGAATTGTCTAGTTAGCTTATTTAGTCTTTAATTACTCACCTTCCGCAGCACTGCCTCTCCTGCAGTTCTCTTCTTCTTCTCCTTCTTCTTCTTCAGCGTCACAGAGCAATTTTCCAGGGACCTGTCAGGCACAGGACAGGTACATACTGTACCTCCTCCTCCACTCATACTACACTGCAGCCGATACCCTGAACCTCCCTCCCCACACACTACACTACTGCTGCTACCCTGCACCCCTCTCCCCGCACACACTACTGCTGCTACCCTGCACCCCCTCTCCCCGCACACACTACATTACACTACCGCTGCTACACAGCACCCCTCTCCACACACACATTACACTACCGCTGCTACCCTGCACCCCTCTGCTCGCACACACTACATTACACTACCGCTGCTACCCTGCACCCCTCTCCCCGCACACACTACCGCTGCTACCCTGCACCCCCTCTCCCCGCAAACTACTGCTGCTACCCTGCACCCACTCTCCCCGCACACACTACATTACACTACTGCTGCTTCCCAGCACCCCTCCCCACACACACATTACACTACCGCTGCTACTCTGCACCCCTCTCCTCGCACACACTACATTACACTACCGCTGCTACCCTGCACCCCTCTCCCCGCACACACTACATTACACTACTGCTGCTACCCTGCACCCCTCTCCCCGCACACACTACATTACACTACCGCTGCTACCCAGCACCCCTCTCCCCGCACACACTAAATTACACTACTGCTGCTACCCAGCACCCTTCTCCACACACACATTACACTACCGCTGCTACTCTGCACCCCTCTCCCCGCATACACTACCGCTGCTACCCTGCACCCCTCTCCCCGCACACACTACATTACACTACCGCTGCTACCCAGCACCCCTCTCCACACACACATTACAATACCGCTGCTACCCTGCACCCCTCTCCACACACACACATTACACTACCGCTGCTACCCTGCACCCCTCTCCGCGCACACACTATATTACACTACCGCTGCTACCCAGCACCCCTCTCCCCGCACACACTACATTACAATACCGCTGCTACCCTGCACCCCTCTTCCCGCACACACTAACGCTGCTACCCTGCACCCCTCTCCCCGCACACACTACATTACCGCTGCTACCCAGCACCCCTCTCCCCGCACACACTACATTACACTACCGCTGCTACCCTGCACCCCTCTCCCCGCACACACTACCGCTGCTACCCTGCACCCCACTCCCCGCACACACTACATTACACTACCGCTGCTACCCAGCACCCCTCTCCCCGCACACACTACATTACAATACCGCTGCTACCCAGCACCCCTCTCCACACACACATTACACTACTGCTGCTACCCTGCACCCCCTCTCTCCGCACACTACACATTACACTAATGCTGCTACCCTGCACCCTCTCTCCCCGCACACACTACATTACACTACCGCTGCTACCCTGCACCCCCTCTCCCCGCACACATTACATTACACTACCGCTGCTACCCTGCACCCCCTCTCCCCGCACACACTACATTACACTACCGCTGCTACCCTGCACCCCCTCTCTCCGCACACTACACATTACACTACCGCTGCTACCCAGCACCCCCTCTCACAGTACATTACACTACCGCTGCTACCCTGCACCCCTCTCCCCGCACACACTACATTACACTACTGCTGCTACCCAGCACCCTTCTCCACACACACATTACACTACTGCTGCTACCCTGCACCCCTCTCCCCGCATACACTACCGCTGCTACCCTGCACCCCTCTCCCCGCACACACTACATTACACTACCGCTGCTACCCTGCACCCCTTCTCCCCGCACACACTACATTACACTACCGCTGCTACCCTGCACCCCTCTCCCCGCACACACAACATTACACTACTGCTGCTACCATGCACCCCTCTCCCCGCACACACTACATTACACTACCGCTGCTACCCAGCACCCCTCTCCACACACACATTACAATACCGCTGCTACCCTGCACCCCTCTCCACACACACATTACACTACCGCTGCTACCTTGCACCCCTCTCCCCGCACACACTACACTAAACTACCGCTGCTACCCAGCACCCCTCTCCCCGCACACACTACATTATACTACTGCTGCTACCCTGCACCCCTCTTCCCGCACACACTACCGCTGCTACCCTGCACCCCTCTCCCCGCACACACTACATTACACTACCGCTGCTACCCAGCACCCCTCTCCCCGCACACACTACATTACACTACCGCTGCTACCCTGCACCCCTCTCCCCGCACACACTACCGCTGCTACCCTGCACCCCTCTCCCCGCGCACACAACATTACACTACTGCTGCTACCATGCACCCCTCGCCCCGCACACACTACATTACACTACCGCTGCTACCCAGCACCCTTCTCCACACACACATTACAATACCGCTGCTACCCTGCACCCCTCTCCACACACACATTACACTACCGCTGCTACCCTGCACCCCTCTCCACACACACATTACACTACCGCTGCTACCCTGCACCCCTCTCCCCGCACACACTACATTACACTACCGCTGCTACCCAGCACCCCTCTCACACTACATTACACTACTGCTGCTACCCTGCACCCCTCTTCCCGCACACACTACCGCTGCTACCCTGCACCCCTCTCCCCGCACACACTACATTACACTACCGCTGCTACCCTGCACCCCTCTCCCCGCACACACTACATTACACTACCGCTGCTACCCAGCACCCCTCTCACACTACATTACACTACTGCTGCTACCCTGCACCCCTCTTCCCGCACACACTACCGCTGCTACCCTGCACCCCTCTCCCCGCACACACTACATTACACTACCGCTGCTACCCTGCACCCCTCTCCCCGCACACACTACCGCTGCTACCCTGCACCCCTCTCCCCGCGCACACAACATTACACTACTGCTGCTACCATGCACCCCTCGCCCCGCACACACTACATTACACTACCGCTGCTACCCAGCACCCTTCTCCACACACACATTACAATACCGCTGCTACCCTGCACCCCTCTCCACACACACATTACACTACCGCTGCTACCCTGCACCCCTCTCCACACACACATTACACTACCGCTGCTACCCTGCACCCCTCTCCCCGCACACACTACATTACACTACCGCTGCTACCCAGCACCCCTCTCACACTACATTACACTACTGCTGCTACCCTGCACCCCTCTTCCCGCACACACTACCGCTGCTACCCTGCACCCCTCTCCCCGCACACACTACATTACACTACCGCTGCTACCCAGCACCCCTCTCCCCGCACACACTACATTACACTACCGCTGCTACCCTGCACCCCTCTCCCCGCACACACTACTGCTGCTACCCTGCACCCCTCTCCCCGCACACACTACATTACACTACCTCTGCTACCCAGCACCCCTCTCCCCACACACACTACATTACAATACCGCTGCTACCCAGCACCCCTCTCCACACACACATTACACTACTGCTGCTACCCTGCACCCCCTCTCTCCGCACACAGTACATTACACTACCACTGCTACCCTGCACCCTCTCTCCCCGCACACAGTACATTACACTACTGCTGCTACCCTGCACCCCCTCTCCCTGCACACATACTACCGCCGCTACCCTGCAACCCCCTCCCAGCACACACACTTCCGCCGCTACCCTGAAACCCACACATGACACTGCCACTACCCTGCATCCTTTTTGTCCACACACACTACACATGCTGAAGCTGGCCCAATGGTCAGAGAGCACAGCAGCGGGGAACAGATGACAACAGAGCGCCAAAGCAGATGAACATTTCCCTTTTTCTTTCCTCACACGCTGGGTTTTCAAAGCAGAAAACCCAGCCCGCAACATACTGTTAATATGCCACTTCTGCCCCCTCCCCCACCCGCAGCACACATTAATATGACACCCCACCTCCCCAGCACACATGAATTTGATACTACCCCCCCTCCCTGGCATACACAAATATGATACTATTCCCCTTCCCCGGCACATGCACACATGAATATAATACTAACCCCTTCCCCGGCACACACAAATAATAAGAATTTACTTACCGATAATTCTATTTCTCGTAGTCCGTAGTGGATGCTGGGGACTCCGTCAGGACCATGGGGAATAGCGGCTCCGCAGGAGACAGGGCACAAAAGTAAAAGCTTTAGGATCAGGTGGTGTGCACTGGCTCCTCCCCCTATGACCCTCCTCCAAGCCTCAGTTAGGATACTGTGCCCGGACGAGCGTACACAATAAGGAAGGATTTTGAATCCCGGGTAATACTCATACCAGCCACACCAATCACACTGTACAACCTGTGATCTGAACCCAGTTAACAGCATGATAACAGCGGAGCCTCTGAAAAGATGGCTCACAACAATAATAACCCGATTTTTGTAACAATAACTATGTACAAGTATTGCAGACAATCCGCACTTGGGATGGGCGCCCAGCATCCACTACGGACTACGAGAAATAGAATTATCGGTAAGTAAATTCTTATTTTCTCTGACGTCCTAAGTGGATGCTGGGGACTCCGTCAGGACCATGGGGATTATACCAAAGCTCCCAAACGGGCGGGAGAGTGCGGATGACTCTGCAGCACCGAATAAGAGAACTCCAGGTCCTCCTCAGCCAGGGTATCAAATTTGTAGAATTTTTCAAACGTGTTTGCCCCTGACCAAGTAGCAGCTCGGCAAAGTTGTAAAGCCGAGACCCCTCGGGCAGCCGCCCAAGATGAGCCCACCTTCCTTGTGGAATGGGCATTTACATATTTTGGCTGTGGCAGGCCTGCCACAGAATGTGCAAGCTGAATTGTACTACACATCCAACTAGCAATCGTCTGCTTAGAAGCAAGAGCACCCAGTTTGTTGGGTGCATACAGGATAACAGCAAGTCAGTTTTCCTGACTCCAGCCGTCCTGGAAACCTATATTTTCAGGGCCCTGACAACATCTAGCAACTTGGAGTCCTCCAAGTCCCTAGTAGCCGCAGGTACCACAATAAGCTGGTTCAGGTGAAACGCTGACACCACCTTAGGGAGAAACTGGGGACGAGTCCGCAGCTCTGCCCTGTCCGAATGGACAATCAGATATGGGCTTTTGTGAGACAAAGCCGCCAATTCTGACACTCGCCTGGCCGAGGCCAGGGCCAACAGCATGGTCACTTTCCATGTGAGATATTTCAAATCCACAGATTTGAGCGGTTTAAACCAATGTGATTTGAGGAATCCCAGAACTACGTTGAGATCCCACAGTGCCACTGGAGGCACAAAAGGGGGTTGTATATGCAGTACTCCCTTGACAAATTTCTGGACTTCAGGAACTGAAGCCAATTCTTTCTGGAAGAAAATCGACAGGGCCGAAATTTGAACCTTAATGGACCCCAATTTGAGGCCCATAGACACTCCTGTTTGTAGGAAATGCAGGAATCGACCGAGTTGAAATTCCTCCGTGGGGGCCTTCCTGGCCTCACACCATGCAACATATTTTCGCCAAATGCGGTGATAATATTGTGCGGTCACCTCCTTCCTGGCTCTGACCAGGGTAGGGATGACCTCTTCCGGAATGCCTTTTTCCCTTAGGATCCGGCGTTCAACCGCCATGCCGTTAAACGCAGCCGCGGTAAGTCTTGGAACAGACATGATCCTTGCTGAAGCAAGTCCCTTCTTAGTATCTCTTGAAGTTCCTGGTACCAAGTCCTTCTTGGCCAATCCGGAGCCACGAGTATAGTTCTTACTCCTCTCCGTCTTATAATTCTCAGTACCTTGGGTATGAGAGGCAGAGGAGGGAACACATACACCGACTGGTACGCCCACGGTGTTACCAGAGCGTCCCAGCTATTGCCTGAGGGTCTCTTGACCTGGCGCAATACCTGTCCAGTTTTTTGTTCAGACGGGACGCCATCATGTCCACCTTTGGTCTTTCCCAACGGTTCACAATCATGTGGAAGACTTCCAGATGAAGTCCCCACTCTCCCGGGTGGAGGTCGTTCCTGCTGAGGAAGTCTGCTTCCCAGTTGTCCACTCCCGGAATGAACACCGCTGACAGTGTTATCACATGATTTTTCGCCCAGCGAAGAATCCTTGCTGCCATTGCCCTCCTGCTTCTTGTGCCGCCCTGTCTGTTTACGTGGGCGACTGCCGTGATGTTGTCCGACTGGATCAGCACCGGTTGACTTTGAAGCAGAGGTCTTCCTAGGCTCAGAGCATTGTAAATTGCCCTTAGCTCCAGTTTATTTATGTGGAGAGAAGTCTCCAGACTTGACCACACTCCTTGGAAATTTCTTCCCTGTGTGACTGCTCCCCAGCCTCTCAGGCTGGCATCCGTGGTCACCAGAACCCAGTCCTGAATGCCGAATGTGCTGCCCTCTAGTAGATGAGCACTCTGCAGCCACCACAGAAGAGACACCCTTGTCCTTGGAGACAGGATTATCCGCTGATGCATCTGAAGATGCGATCCGGACCATTCGTCCAGCAGATCCCACTGAAAAATTCTTGCGTGAAATCTGCCGAATGGAATCGCTTCGTAAGAAGCCACCATTTTTCCCAGGACTCTTGTGCATTGATGCACTGACACTTGGCCTGGTTTTAGGAGGTTTCTGACTAGTTCGGATAACTCCCTGGCTTTCTCCTCCGGGAGAAACACCTTTTTCTGGACTGTGTCCAGAATCATCCCTAGGAACAGCAGACGTGTCGTCGGAAACAGCTGCGATTTTGGAATATTTAGAATCCACCCGTGCTGTCGTAGAACTACTTGAGATAGTGCTACTCCGACCTCCAACTGTTCTCTGGACCTTGCCCTTATCAGGAGATCGTCCAAGTAAGGGATAATTAAGACGCCTTTTCTTTGAAGAAGAATCATCATTTCGGCCATTACCTTGGTAAAGACCCGGGGTGCCGTGGACAATCCAAACGGCAGCGTCTGAAACTGATAGTGACAGTTCTGTACCACGAACCTGAGGTACCCTTGGTGAGAAGGGCAAATTGGGACATGGAGGTAAGCATCCTTGATGTCCAGGGACACCATATAGTCCCCTTCTTCCTGGTTCGCTATCACTGCTCTGAGTGACTCCATCTTGATTTGAACCTTTGTATGTAAGTGTTCAAAGATTTCAGATTTAGAATAGGTCTCACCGAGCCGTCTGGCTTCAGTACCACAATATAGTGTGGAATAATACCCCTTTCCTTGTTGTAGGAGGGGTACTTTGATTATCACCTGCTGGGAATACAGCTTGTGAATTGTTTCCAATACTGCCTCCCTGTCGGAGGGAGACGTTGGTAAAGCAGACTTCAGGAACCTGCGAGGGGGAGACGTCTCGAATTTCCAATCTGTACCCCTGGGATACTACTTGTAGGATCCAGGGGTCCACTTGCGAGTGAGCCCACTGCGCGCTGAAACTCTTGAGACGACCCCCCACCGCACCTGAGTCCGCTTGTACGGCCCCAGCGTCATGCTGAGGACTTGGCAGAAGCAGTGGAGGGCTTCTGTTCCTGGGAAGGGGCTGCCTGCTGCAGTCTTCTTCCCTTTCCTCTACCCCTGGGCAGATATGACTGGCCTTTTGCCCGCTTGCCCTTATGGGGACGAAAGGACTGAGGCTGAAAAGACGGTGTCTTTTTCTGCTGAGATGTGACTTGGGGTAAAAAAGGTGGATTTTCCAGCTGTTGCCGTGGCCACCAGGTCCGATGGACCGACCCCAAATAACTCCTCCCCTTTATACGGCAATACTTCCATGTGCCGTTTGGAATCTGCATCACCTGACCACTGTCGTGTCCATAAACATCTTCTGGCAGATATGGACATCGCACTTACTCTTGATGCCAGAGTGCAAATATCCCTCTGTGCATCTCGCATATATAGAAATGCATCCTTTAAATGCTCTATAGTCAATAAAATACTGTCCCTGTCAAGGGTATCAATATTTTCAGTCAGGGAATCCGACCAAGCCACCCCAGCGCTGCACATCCAGGCTGAGGCGATCGCTGGTCGCAGTATAACACCAGTATGTGTGTATATACTTTTTAGGATATTTTCCAGCCTCCTATCAGCTGGCTCCTTGAGGGCGGCCGTATCTGGAGACGGTAACGCCACTTGTTTTGATAAGCGTGTGAGCGCCTTATCCACCCTAAGGGGTGTTTCCCAACGCGCCCTAACTTCTGGCGGGAAAGGGTATAACGCCAATAATTTTCTATCGGGGGAAACCCACGCATCATCACACACTTCATTTAATTTATCTGATTCAGGAAAAACTACAGGTAGTTTTTTCACACCCCACATAATACCCTTTTTTGTGGTACTTGTAGTATCAGAAATATGTAACACCTCCTTCATTGCCCTTAACATGTAACGTGTGGCCCTAATGGAAAATACGTTTGTTTCTTCACCGTCGACACTGGAGTCAGTGTCCGTGTCTGTGTCGACCGACTGAGGTAAATGGGCGTTTTAAAGCCCCTGACGGTGTTTGAGACGCCTGGACAGGTACTAATTGGTTAGCCGGCCGTCTCATGTCGTCAACCGACCTTGCAGCGTGTTGACATTATCACGTAATTCCCTAAATAAGCCATCCATTCCGGTGTCGACTCCCTAGAGAGTGACATCACCATTACAGGCAATTGCTCCGCCTCCTCACCAACATCGTCCTCATACATGTCGACACACACGTACCGACACACAGCACACACACAGGGAATGCTCTGATAGAGGACAGGACCCCACTAGCCCTTTGGGGAGACAGAGGGAGAGTTTGCCAGCACACACCAAAACGCTATAATTATACAGGGACAACCTTATATAAGTGTTTTCCCTTATAGCATCTTAATATATAATAATATCGCCAAATAAGTGCCCCCCCTCTCTGTTTTAACCCTGTTTCTGTAGTGCAGTGCAGGGGAGAGCCTGGGAGCCTTCCTAGCAGCGGAGCTGTGTAGGAAAATGGCGCTGTGTGCTGAGGAGAATAGGCCCCGCCCCCTTTTCGGCTGGCTTCTTCTCCCGTTTTTCTGACAACCTGGCAGGGGTTAAATACATCCATATAGCCCCAGAGGCTATATGTGATGTATTTTTAGCCAGCATAGGTACTTTCATTGCTGCCCAGGGCGCCCCCCCCCCCAGCGCCCTGCACCCTCAGTGACCGTTGGTGTGAAGTGTGCTGAGAGCAATGGCGCACAGCTGCCGTGCTGTGCGCTACCTTAAGAAGACTGGGAAGTCTTCAGCCGCCAATTTCTGGACCTCTTCTCTCTTCAGCATCTGCAAGGGGGTCGGCGGCGCGGCTCCGGTGACCCATCCAGGCTGTACCTGTGATCGTCCCTCTGGAGCTAGTGTCCAGTAGCCTAAGAAGCCAATCCATCCTGCACGCAGGTGAGTTCACTTCTTCTCCCCTAAGTCCCTCGTTGCAGTGAGCCTGTTGCCAGCAGGACTCACTGAAAATAAAAAACCTAACAAAACTTTTACTCTAAGCAGCTCTTTAGGAGAGCCACCTAGATTGCACCCTTCTCGGCCGGGCACAAAAACCTAACTGAGGCTTGGAGGAGGGTCATAGGGGGAGGAGCCAGTGCACACCACCTGATCCTAAAGCTTTTACTTTTGTGCCCTGTCTCCTGCGGAGCCGCTATTCCCCATGGTCCTGACGGAGTCCCCAGCATCCACTTAGGACGTCAGAGAAAATAGGATTATGGTTACCTACCGGTAAATCCTTTTCTCGTAGTCCATAGAGGATGCTGGGGTCCACATTAGTACCATGGGGTATAGATGGGTCCACAAGGAGCCATTGGCACTTTAAGAGTTTGAGAGTGTGGTCTGGCTCCTCCTTCTATGCCCCTCCTACCAGACTCAGTCTAGAAACTGTGCCCGAGAAGATGGACATCTTCGAGAGAAGGATTTAACACAGATAGTGGCGAGATTCATACCCACTCACACATACAAGGCACATCAAGGTAACTTAGCTAGAAAACTCAGCAACCGCTGAAACATTACTTACCAAGTAACAATGCAATACTCAACTAAAACGAAGTTGTACTAAACCAAATAACGATAGCAGGAAAACGAAGCACTGGGCGGGCGCCCAGCATCCTCTACGGACTACGAGAAAACGAGTTTTATGGTAAGAATTTACCTTTGTTAAAACTCTTTCTGCGAGGTACACTGGGCTCCACAAGGAAAGACATAGGGGTGTAGAGTAGGATCTTGATCCGAGGCACCAACAGGCTGAAAAGCTTTGACTGTTCCCAGAATGCATAGCGCCGCCTCCTTTATAACCCCGCCTCCCTGCACAGGAGCTCAGTTTTTAGTTAACCAGCCCAATGCAGTAGCAGGAAAAGAGACGACAACGGTTAGTAGCCACATACACCACACTCTCACGACAGGAGAAGTGTCAGCGGCTAATGCCATACCAACCCAAAGAAGCTAAGTGCGTCAGGGTGGGCGCCTTGTGGAGCCCAATGTACCTCACAGAAAGAGTTTTAACAAAGGTAAGTTCTTACCATAAAACTCGTTTTCTGCTGCGGGGTACACTGGTCTCCACAAGGAAAGACATAGGGGATGTCCTAAAGCAGTTCCTTATGGGAGGGGACGCACTGTAGCGGGCACAAGAACCCGGCGTCCAAAGGAAGCATCCTGGGAAGCGGCAGTATCGAAGGCATAGAACCTTATGAACGTGTTCACTGAAGACTACGTAGCCACTTAGCACAATTGTTCAAGGGTCGCACCACGGCGGGCCGCCCAAGAAGGTCCAACAGACCGAGTAGAATGGGCCGTAATGTGATCAGGAGCTGATAGACCAGCCCTCACATAAGCATGTGCAATCACCATTCTAATCCATCTGGCCAAAGTTTGCTTGTGAGCAGGCCAGCCCCGTTTTTGAAATCCAAACAGCACAAAGAGAGAATCAGATTTCCTAATAGAAGCAGTTCTCTTCACATAGATATGGAGAGCCCGTACCACATCCAAAGACCGCTCTTTGGAAGACAGATCAGGAGAAACCAGTGCCGGAACCACAATCTCCTTGTTAAGGTGGAATGAAGAAACCACCTTAGGTAAATATCCGGGACGAGTCCTAAGAACTGCCCCGCCCGTTTACGGTGAAATATCAGATATGGGGAACTACAGGACAAGGCACCCAAATCCGACACTCTTCTAGCTGAAGCAATAGCCAGCAGAAACACCACCTTAAGGGAAAGCCACTTAAGATCAGCTGAACCAAGAGGTTCAAACGGAGACTCTTGTAGCGCCTCCAAAACCACCGACAAGTCCCAAGGAGCCACAGGCGGGACATAGGGAGGTTGGATACGCAACACACCCTGAGTAAAGGTATGCACATCAGGTAAGGTCGCAATTTTTCTCTGAAACCACACCGACAAGGCAGATATTTGAACCTTGAGGGAGGCCAGACGCAGGCCTAAGTCCAGGTCCTGCTGAAGAAAAGCCAACAACTTCTCTATACTAAGCTTGGAAGCGTCATAATCGTTAGATGCGCACCAAACAAAGTAAGAATGCCAGACCCTATAGTAAATGCAAGCCGAAGCCGGTTTCCAGGCCTGCAACATAGTTTGAATGACCGCCTTAGAAATCCCTTTTGCCCTAAAGACGGAAGCTTCAAGAGCCACGCCGTCAAAGACAGCCGGGCTAGGCCCTGGTAGACACAGGGGCCCTGAACGAGGAGGTCTGGGTGTTGTGGAAGTAGAATTAGACGCTCTGACGATAGGCCCTGCAGGTCTGAGAACTAGTGCTGTCTGGGCCACGCTGGAGCTATAAAAAGCAGATTTCCTTTTTCTTGCTTGAACTTCCGAATTACCCTGGGCAGGAGTGACACCGGAGGGAACATGTATGGCAGCCTAAACCTCCACTGCACCGCCAGCGCATCCACGAATGCTGCTTGAGGATCCCTTGTCCTTGCTCCGAAGACCTGAACCTTGTGATTGTGTCGAGACGCCATCAGATCCACGTCTGGAAGGCCCCACTCTTCCACTAGTAGTTGAAACACTTCTGGATGGAGGCCCCACTCGCCAGCATGTACGTCCTGATGACTGAGAAAGTCCGCTTCCCAATTCAGGACTCCCAGAATGAATATTGCCGATATGGCCGGTAGATGGTGTTCTGCCCAATGTAGAATCCGTGAGACTTCCTTCATTGCCAAGCGGCTTCGAGTGCCGCCTTGATGATTTCTGTAAGCCACCGTTGTGGCGTTGTCCAACTGTACCTGAACAGGACAGTTCTGAATTAAATGCTGGGCCAGGTTCAACGCATTAAAGACCGCCCACAATTCCAGAATGATGATCGGGAGGAGAGATTCCTCCTTGGTCCACCGACCCTGAAGGGAGTGTTGCTCCAGCACAGCGTCCCAACCCCTTAGACTGGCATCTGTCGTCAACAGTACCCAGTTGGATATCCAGAACGGACGGCCCCTGCACAGTTGTCGGTCCTGGAGCCACCATAGCAGCGACAGACGGACCTCCGGAGTCAATGAGATCATGTGAGACCGGATCCGGTGAGGCCGACCGTCCCACTTGGCTAGAATTAGATTCTGGAGGGGGCGAGAATGGAATTGAGCATACTCTACCATGTCGAATGCTGATACCATGAGGCCCAGCACCTGCATCGCCGAATGTATCGACACTTGCGGACGAGAAAGGAAGCAACGAATCCTTTCCTGAAGCTTCAGGACTTTCTCCTGAGACAAGAACAACTGCTGGTTGTGAGTGTCCAATAGCGCTCCCAGGTGCACCATGCTCTGAGCAGGGACCAGGGAGGATTTCTTCCAGTTGATGAGCCACCCGTGGGCTTGTAGAAACTGGACAGTCATATCCAGATGACGTAGGAGAAGTTCTGGGGAATTTGCCAGGATTAACAAGTCGTCCAGATACGGCAGTATCCTGACCCCTTGACGGCGGAGTACCACCGTCATTACCGCCATAACTTTGGTGAAGACTCGCGGAGCCATAGTTAAACAAAAAGGTAACGCCCGAAACTGGTAATGGAGGTTGCCAATCGCAAACCTCAGGTATTGGTGATGTGAAACTGCTATAGGAATATGCAGGTAATCATCCTGTATGTCCAGGGAGACCATGTAGTCCCCAGGTTCCAAGGCCAGAACTACAGAGCGAAGGGTTTCCATATGGAACTTGGAAACCTTCACAAACCTGTTCAATGCCTTGAGGTTGAGAATGGGCCGGGAGGACCCATTCGGTTTCGGGACTAGAAACAGCGGAGAATAGTACCCCCGGCCCCTCTGCGCAAGAGGCACCTGTACGACGACTCCTGTATCCAGGAGGGTCTGTACCACCGAATGTAGAGTGTTTGCCTTTGTCTGGTCCAACGGGACATCTGTCTGGCAAAATCGATGAGGGGGTCGGTTTTTGAAGGCTATGGCGTAACCTTGGGTGACGACTTCCTGTACCCAGGCATCTGAAGTGGTCTTCAACCATTCCTGGGTATACCCTAGAAGCCGTCCCCCCACCCTGGGATCCCCCAGGGGGAGGCCCGCCCCTTCATGCGGTAGGCTTATCGGTCTTGGAAGCTGGCTGACGGGCCACCCAGGCTCTTTTGGGTTTTGGCTTACCAGGTTTGGAAGTGCTGGCCTGCTTGTTGTACGCCTGACCTTTTGCTTTACCTGAAGGATGAAAGGGGCGAAAGGAAGTACCTTTAGCCTTCGAGGCAGAAGGAGTGGTACTTGGCAGACAGGCGGTTTTGGCAGTAGCCAAGTCCGCCACAATCTTATTTAAGTCCTCCCCAAACAGAACATCTCCCTTGAAAGGGAGTACCTCCAGGGTTTTTCTAGAGTCCAGATCCACAGACCAGGATCTCAACCACAAAATCCGGCGAGCCAGGACTGATGTAGTAGAGGCCTTGGCTGCTAGGATACTGGCATCAGTAGCCGCCTCTTTAATATAGCGAGAAACTGTGACAATATACGACAAGCATTGTCTAGCATGGTCAGAAGAGATTTCAGCTTCTAACTCCAAGGCCCATGCTTCAATAGCCTCTGCAGCCCATGTTGCTGCAATAGTGGGCCTTTGTGCAGCACCTGTGAGGGTATAAATCGCTTTCAGACAACACTCCACACGTTTATCCGTAGGCTCTTTTAGAGACGTAACGGTAGTGACAGGTAGATCTGAAGAAACCACCATCCTAGCCACATGTGAGTCTACTGGAGGAGGCGCTACCCAATTTTTAGACAGCTCTGGCGCGAGGGGATAGCGAGCCAGCAACTTCTTTTGAGGCATAAACTTCTTACCCGGGTTTCCCAGGGTTCCTGACGTATATCCACTAGGTGGTCAGAGTGAGGTAAAACTTGTTTAACCACCTTCTGACGCTTGAACCTATCTGGTTTCTTAGGAGGGACGGATGGCTCGGGATCATCCGTAATCTGTAAAATCAACTTAATAGCCTCCAAAAGATCAGGAACATCCACATGTGAACCACCCTCCCCATCAGCAGTATCTGAGTCAGAATCTGTGGGGTCAGTGTAAGTGCCATCTTCATCAGACGAGGTGTCAGTGACAGCAGTGGATTGTGAGGAGATAAGAGCTCGCCTAGAGGCCCCCTTGGGCTTAGGCGAGCGAGGGTCAGACTTTTAAGTAGTCAGGGACTGGTTCAACTTCTTCAACTGAGCAGATAAACTGTCCGCCCACGGCGGATTAGCTGCAGGGACCACATACGGTTGCACCGGCATAGGGGGTCCCATAGGGGGTGTTAGTTTATTAACTAGCTTATGCAGAAGTGTGGAAAAATCAGCCCACGGTTGGTCATTATGGACCTCCGTTGCCACAGTCCCACTGAGGGGCAAGGAGCAACGCCGACAGTGTGTTCTGCCCCAGAACCGTTACCGTCAGAAGCAGACATGATATAACTTGCAGTATCAGGTAACACAGTACAATTGGCAGCAGCACAATACCTCTTACCCAAACCCCTGCGCAGTGTAGTCAACACAAGCAGGGACACAGGAGAGATACGGTGACTAAAATCACAAAGAAAAATACGTATTAAAGTATATCTTGTGAATATCCTATATTATTATAAAACCTGACGCACCAAGCCCCCTTAGGTTATAGAATATAGGGATAGCAGGTTGAGTGAGAGACACGAAATGGAAACCACCCAGCAAGCTAATGCACACACATATAGTCACAGTTGTACAATGCAGAGGTTATTACTAACAATAATACTGCACTGGACCAGCTGATAAAGCTATGTAGTCAATAGATATAACACTGCACAGTAAGAACTGGATGTATATCACAGGGTAATTGTACTAGAAAACCCTGACTAAATGCACTCTTTCTTAACTAACACTGTCTAAATGGCAGGTAGAATACTTAAGTGTCATGTAAAGTCACAGCGCTGACAACCAGGCGGCTTTACACAGGAGGATTTGCCCAAGCAGTCCCAGGAACAGTGTAGCTGAGAGAAATGGCGCCCAGACGCTGACAGGGAGTGAGTAAGAGACAGATATGCAGCTCCAGGCCGGCAACATTTGCGGGAAATGGCGCCCTGGGGCTGGGGGAGGGGCTCCAGGTCTAAGCCTTATCCCCCTGCTGGCAAAACCACCGGGTACTGTGGGCTACTATTAAAATGGTTTAAAGAGAAAACCTGACCTGCACCCATGCCCTGGTGATCTAGTGGGATTGCCTGTACAGCCACAGTGTCCACCGCCAGCGCCGCCTCCCACTGACCGTGACGGATCGCGATAAAGTACGGGCCCTGCAAGCGGGACCCACTCACCACCTCCTGAAGCGCGGCCACGCGATCCCGGAGAGCCCCCGTCGTGTGTGCCTGACCATGGAAGAAAACCAGAGCCTCCTGCTGTAGTTACCCGGCAACCAGGGCTCGGGAGTGTACAGCGCTGCTGGGGAGAGATGGAGCTGCAGCAGTGAATGTCAGAAGACATATACACTGTGTCAGATACATGCCTTACAGTGCCAGTTACATTGCCCCACTGTGCCAGATACATGCCCCACAGTGCCAGTTACATGCCCCCACAGTGCCAGATACATGCCCCACAGTGCCAGATACATGCCCCACAGTGCCAGGCCCCACTCAGTGCCAGTTACATGCCCCATTTGGTGCCAGTTACATTGCCCCACTGTGCCAGATACATGCCCCACAGTGCCAGTTACATGCCCCACAGTGCCAGTTACATGCCCCACAGTGCCAGGCCCCACTCAGTGCCAGTTACATGCCCCATTTGGTGCCAGATACATGCCCCACTGTGCCTGTGCCCCCCCCCCCCGTTCACTCACCGGCCGCTTATGTGAGGGGAGGAGAGCGCAGCGCCTCTCCTTCATCTCACCGTCTCTCCTTCCCCTCACCGCTCCGTCCAGGTCTCCCGTCCCGTCTCCGGCGGCTGTGTCTGGCGCCGGTTCGCTAGCCAATCAGAGCTCGCGGACCGGCAGCCAATCAGGAGCCGGTCCGCAAGCTCTGATTGGCTAACGCCGGAGACCGGACACAGCAGCGCTGCTGGCAGCGCTGCTAGTGCTGGCATCGGCGGTGAGGGGAGGGAGAGACGCTGCGCTCTCCTCCCCTCACATTTAGGGTTGACGGGGGCGAGTGGGGCATGATGCCCTGGCCGCCGGCGGCGCCCCCCTCTCCTGGGCCTGCCAAGGTGCCCAGGGCACGTGCCCCACTCGCCCTACCCTAGATACGCCTCTGGTAATATGCAAGGGTGTAGCTACTGTCAAAGTCAGAAAAATATCTCTATGCACACTACCATATTTGCACCTCATACAGGTCCGTGCTGCGCATGCGTACGCTCTCCCGTGCGTGCGCATATTTGCTGTCGCGTGCACCCGCAGGCGCACGATGTGCGCATTTACGGTAGAGTTTATGTGATCGTAGCGTGCGACTCAATCGTTACATATTTTCACTATATAATGTATTTTGTAGATCATGGTCCCTTTGATAGATTCTGAAAGTTTAGTTAATGTAGCATGTTCCTGGACAGAGAGATCCCTCTTTGTATTGTACGAAGGGTCCAACAGGGGTCATACAGTGATGTTTAGTATCCATCGGAAGAGTATTTAATTAGCAATATTCCGGTGTTGGTTTGAAGCGGATTAATCGCTCGTGCGAATAGTTATGGACATAAGAAGTTTATGTCCATTTACTATTATTTGCACTTACTTATTCATGCGGCGGGAAACCCAGTTTCCCACCCACCTGAGCAGTTGGAAATCGTCACAGCCCACCTGTATGAATCAACCTATGACCTTTTGTTATGATGCAAGGAGGAATCCCTGTGTCCAATGAACAATGAGATTGTAGGGACCATTGAATTGTATTGTGTGTGGGGCATAAATAGACAAGCCGATCACATCCAGCTCACTCTTCAACGGTTCTCATTGCTGAAAATCGGGAGCTGGATGTCCAGAGGCGCATGCGATCGTTCCCCTTGTGCGTAAGTTTTCTCCGCAATCATATTGTCTTTCTTGTTATTATGGGCCATATCTCTCTCTCTCTCTCTCTCTTCTCCTCTTTCTCTTATTTTCCCTTAAAACGTAATTGTATTGTATTGTATTTCCCGTGTAGTTATCTGGTTAGTTAGTCTATGTTATATTGTAGTGTATGACTTGTATTGTATTAATTCTTTTGCAAGTATAACATTCATAATATATATATAAGGCGTTGGACCCTAAGCACGGTATCTGTGTATTTCTTATAGTGTTAAGTATTCTCAGAGCGTCGGTGACGCTCGAACAGCTTTTAAGTTAATAAGGTTATACTGTGCTGCATTTACACTCTATCACTACACTAAGGTCTTACTGCATAATACACTGTTTATGGTTTAGATATAAAGGTTTAACATTGTGAGCGTCAGCGCCGCTGGTGATCTCCTCGTGGTCCCGAGCGTCCGCTACGCTATAGCGAATCATTACGTTAGTCGGCAGCCAATAGCGTGCCTGCCTGTGATCTCTTGGCCGTGAGCGAACGTGACGCTTGAGCGTCTCGACTACGGCTAAGCGATTGTTACGCAACGTGCGTACCCTTACGGTACTCCATACGTAAATAGCGTACAGTGTTCTTAGACCTCATAAAGGGTATTATATAAGATAAATATTTAGCTTTATCAATTGGCTGCTCGTCCAGTCCTTCACATATCTCTGCTAGGTAATTTCAGCAGACATTATCCATCAGCAAAGGGCGGGAGATCATATTCTTCGCAGTGCTGACGGGATAAGCGTCTGCTTCGCTTAGTAAAGGGTGCTGAAGGAATCCGGGAACCGGAGGTAAGAACAACACACTAGTGTCTTTTAAAACTGTTTATTTCTGTTTTGTATACACACGCATATATCTGCATTCCTTTTTCGTGTATATTCATATCACTCTCCTGTTTGCCATTGTATAATTGATAAACGTGCTGAGAAAGATTTGTTGCTATTGGTAGTTAAAGAGTAAAAACGATACATTAAGGGGTAATTTGTAAAACACACGCACAGCTTCGCCTGAGATACAAGGAAAGACCTGTGTGGTGCTTGGTAGATGATTACAGTTAAAGATCATCTACATTGATAAACGTGCTAATTGTATTTTTGTATGGCCAGCGTACACGTGTCTCTAACAAAAGGCTGAGACTCGCGAACGCAACACAAAGGCCGACGCACGCAGCGTATATTACGCAACGGAGCGTCTGGGTACGCCCACCGAAACTCAAATCGCACAATAGCATTGTTTTAGTGGGGGCGGTATAGCATAGCCACGTGATAATAGCACAAATTGATTTCAGTTTTTCCAAAACTTAGTTTAAATACCTTACTTTACTGTAATGCCTCTGGGGACAGCTATCAGACTGTCACGATCCGGGTATCTGGACGCCATTTCTTACCCATCAGATGCCTCCTAAGGCTGGCTCAGCGCTCCAGGACCGGATCCCATCTGTTATCCTGATGTGTACATTCCTGTATCCTCTCCTGTCACTCTGGGACGCTGTCACAGTAAACGCCATATTACACCTGGCATGGCGTCTCCCGCGGCCTCCGCCGCCGTCCCTGAACTTCTGCATGCAGAGTGTCTGAGTGGCGATTACGTCAGCCGCGGCCTCCGCTGTGTCCGCGTGGTTGGATGTGCATCTGTCAGCCTGGCGCCTCCTGTCTCCGGTGGCCGGCGCCGCCATTACTGTTTTCATTACCACATGGATTACAAACCAAACTTCCCTCCAAGTGTCTGCATGGGCGCAGCCATCTTGGATTCTGTCAGCTGATCATTTCCACCAATCTGTTCTCAGTATTGATAATCTGCATAATTGCCTAGCCAATCCCTTCCTTGCTGCAGGTATAAATACACTGTGCCTGAGCAAGGAAGGCGTCAGTGCTTTGGTTGTCAAACCTAGTTCCTGTTTGTCTCTCTCCTGTGATTGTCTTCCAGGTTCCAGCTCCTGTCTCAAGACTTCCACCATAGAGACCCGCACCAGCATTCCACCTGCGGTGTAGCCTGACTCTCCAATCCATTGTGGATTCATCTGTTTCCAGCTACAACATTACCTGCTTCCAGCTCAGCTTCCAGCAGAGTACAGCTGCCCTTAAAGGGCCGGTGTCCTTTCTACACTTTACCACTCTCCACCGGTATTATTATTTCTCCGCTCTCAAGTTCTACATTTCAGTTCATATTTCATCGCTCCCAAGTTCATTTATTATTTAACTGGTTCCAGCCAGTATCCACTCCGTGCTAACAACAGTCTGGTTCCAGCCAGTATCCACAGCAGCTGTTTTATCTTCAGCAACCCAGCTTTTCCTGGAACACCAGCTGGCACAATCCTGGGTTATCTCCATTGCTACAGTCGGGCCTGGTAAGGACTTTCCATCTAGAAGATCATAAGAACTATCTCACACTACCAGTGCCCTGTGGCTCCTGCCATCCTGTAGTACCCAGGAACTGTATTTATTCTTTGCTGACTTTTACGTTTTCTTTTACTGCTGCTGTGTTGCGGAGTTGTCATAATAAACATCATTGACTTTTATCCAAGTTGTCGTGGTCACGCCTTCGGGCGGTTATTATTCATGTTACTTACATGTCCAGGGGTCTGATACAACCTCCCAGGTTCCGGTACATCTCAGCCCCTACAACTGAGGCTGCCTCCCGTCAGCTCAGGCCCTCAGTTGTGACAGTAAGCACTGACCTAATGAATCCAGCCGGAGACCAGGATCAAGCGGCCAGGCCGATGCAAGAACTGGCAGCCCGACTAGAACATCAGGAGGCTGCACAGGGCCACATCATCCGCTGTCTCCAGGATCTCTCTACTCGGCTGGATGGGATTCAGACAACTCTCCGTGGATCAGGCGCGTCTGGTGCGTCAACCACAGTGACTCCAGCTATAACCCCACCCACCTTACCCATTTCTGCTCCACGTCTTCATCTTCCAACGCCAGCAAAATTTGACGGATCTCCAAGATTCTGCAGGGGATTTCTCAACCAGTGTGAGATTCAGTTTGAGCTACAACCTGGCAATTTTCCCAGTGACCGTACAAAAATTGCCAACATTATTTCTCTTCTCAGTGGCTCAGCCCTTGATTGGGCATCACCGTTATGGGAGAGGTCCGACACCCTGCTATCTTCCTACACTGCCTTCGTGTCAACATTCAGGCGCATCTTCGACGAGCCAGGCCGGGTAACCTCAGCTTCATCCGAGATTCTCCGTTTACGCCAGGGGTCACGTACTGTAGGACAATATCTGATACAGTTCCAGATCCTGGCATCCGAACTGGCATGGAACGACGAGGCCCTGTATGCTGCATTCTGGCATGGCTTATCTGAGCGTATTAAAGATGAGTTAGCTACCAGAGACTTACCTTCTAAGTTAAATGAGCTAATCTCACTCTGCACGAAAGTTGATTTACGTTTCAGAGAGAGAGCAACTGAGCGTGGAAGATCATCTGCTCCAAAATCTTCTGCTCCTCCTCCTCGTCAACTGTCACCATCTAAAGATGAGCCCATGCAACTTGGCCGTTCCCGTTTAACTCCTGCTGAGCGCCGAAGACGTCTCTCCGAGTTTCTCTGTCTCTATTGTGCAGCTCCGTCTCACGCCATTAATGCCTGTCCCAAACGTCCGGGAAACTCCAAATCCTAGCTCGCCAAGGAGAGGGCCGGCTAGGAGTAATGATCTCCTCTCCATCTCCTCAAGATTGTAATCTCCCAGTCTCGCTTCAAGTTGCTCAACGTTATCGGAACGTCATTGCCCTCCTTGATTCCGGAGCAGCTGGGAACTTTATTACCGAAGCCTATGTTAAACGGTGGTCCCTACCCACCGAGAGACTTCCTTCGTCCATTTCTTTAACTGCCGTGGATGGCAGCAAAATTTTTGATGCAGTTATTTCTTTAAGGACTCTACCAGTTCGTCTGAGAGTGGGAGTTCTTCATTCCGAACTTATTTCTTTTTTAGTGATTCCAAGAGCCACACATCCTGTGGTCCTGGGCCTTCCATGGCTCCGTCTTCACAATCCTACAATTGATTGGACGACTACGCAAATCCTGGCATGGGGTTCCTCCTGTGCTGAGACATGTTTGTTTAAAGTATTGCCTGTCTGTTCTTCCTCCCCCAGGTCGTCTGATGTTCCACCTCCTCCATATCAAGATTTCACGGATGTGTTCAGTAAAGCTTCTGCTGATATCCTTCCTCCTCATAGAGAATGGGACTGTCCGATTGATCTCGTTCCAGGGAAGGTTCCACCTCGAGGCCGAACTTATCCGTTGTCTCTGCCTGAGACGCATTCTATGGAGGAATATATTAAAGAGAACCTAGCAAAGGGGTTCATTCGACCTTCTTCTTCTCCAGCCGGCGCAGGCTTCTTTTTTGTAAAAAAGAAAGATGGTGGTCTGCGGCCGTGCATCGACTACAGAGGTTTGAACGACATTACCATCAAGAACCGTTATCCTTTACCCCTGATTACTGAGCTCTTTGACAGAGTTAGCGGAGCTACCATCTTTACAAAGCTGGACTTGCGAGGTGCATACAATCTCATCCGGATCCGTGAGGGTGACGAGTGGAAGACCGCCTTTAACACCCGTGACGGACATTATGAGTACCTCGTCATGCCCTTCGGATTGAGCAATGCTCCAGCTGTCTTCCAGCATTTTGTCAATGAGATCTTCCGAGACATTCTATACCGTCATGTCGTGGTCTATCTAGACGATATCCTCATTTTTGCCAACGATTTAGAGGAACATCGTTTTTGGGTTAAAGAGGTTCTGTCCCGTCTCCGTGTCAATCATCTCTATTGCAAATTAGAAAATTGCGTCTTTGAAGTCAAGTCCATTCCGTTTCTAGGGTACATTGTGTCCGGTTCCGGACTAGAGATGGATCCTGAGAAACTACAAGCAATCCAAAATTGGCCGGTACCCTTAACCCTCAAAGGGGTCCAGAGGTTCTTAGGGTTCGCCAACTATTACCGAAAGTTTATACGAGACTTTTCCACCATTGTGGCGCCTATTACTGCTTTCACTAAGAAGGGTGCTAACCCGTCCAAGTGGTCTGAAGAAGCTATGCAAGCATTTCATCTTTTAAAACAAAGGTTCATCTCTGCGCCTGTTCTGAAACAGCCTGACATCGACTCTCCTTTCATCTTAGAGGTGGATGCCTCCTCCGTTGGAGTAGGAGCGGTGTTATCTCAGAGGGCTAAAGATGGCCATTTACATCCTTGCAGTTTCTTCTCCCGGAAGTTCTCCCCAGCTGAGCGCAACTATGCCATTGGCGACCAGGAGTTGCTAGCCATCAAGCTCGCTCTAGAAGAGTGGAGGTATCTGTTGGAGGGAGCTTCTCATTCAATCACCATACTTACAGACCACAAGAACCTTTTATACCTGAAGGGCGCACAATGTCTCAACCCTCGTCAGGCCAGATGGGCACTTTTCTTTTCCAGGTTCGACTTTAAACTCCAGTTCTGTCCGGGCTCTCAGAATCGCAAGGCCGATGCCCTTTCCCGCTCATGGGAGCAAGAAAATGAGTCAGAGTCTTCAGACAAGCATCCTATTATAAATCCGTTGGCATTCTCCACGGTAGGGATGGACTCTACGCCCCCATCAGGGAAAAGTTTTGTGAAGCCGATGCTAAGGAAGAAGCTCATGCATTGGGCCCATGCTTCCCGTTTTGCCGGACATACAGGTATCCAAAAAACCCTGGAGTTTATCTCTAGGTCCTATTGGTGGCCAACTCTGAAAAAGGACGTCTTGGAGTTTATTGCATCTTGCCCAAAGTGTGCCCAACATAAAGTATCCCGCCAGTCGCCTGCGGGGCAACTGGTTCCACTATCCGTTCCCCGTCGACCATGGACCCACTTGTCGATGGATTTCATTACAGACTTACCCATGTGCAACAAGTTCAATACCATCTGGGTGGTAGTTGACCGGTTCACCAAGATGGCACACTTCATTCCTCTCACCGGTCTTCCGTCAGCTTCCAAGTTGGCTCAAGTATTCATACAAGAGATCTTCCGACTCCACGGTCTTCCTGAAGAAATTATCTCAGATCGAGGAGTTCAATTCACAGCCAAATTCTGGCGAAGTTTATGTCAAGTCCTCCAAGTCAAGCTAAAGTTTTCCACGGCTTACCATCCTCAGACCAATGGTCAAACCGAGAGGGTGAATCAGGACTTGGAGGCCTTCCTCCGCATCTATGTGTCCTCCTCTCAAGATGACTGGGTTCAATGACTTCCCTGGGCCGAGTTCTGTCATAACAACCAGTATCATTCTTCATCTGCTTCAACACCATTCTTCACTAACTTTGGATTCCACCCTAAAGTCCCTGAGTTCCAACCGCTTCCAGCAACTTCTGTTCCCGCAGTGGATATCACATTGCATCAGTTTGCCAATATCTGGAAGAGCGTACGATCAGCTCTGCTCAAGGCATCGTTCAGGTACAAGAAGTTTGCGGATAAGAAGCGTCGAGCAGTTCCTGCTCTCAAGGTGGGTGATCGGGTATGGTTATCCACGAAGAATTTGAGGTTAAGAGTTCCCAGTATGAAGTTTGCACCTCGCTATATCGGTCCTTTCAAGATTGAACAAGTCATCAATCCTGTTGCTTACAGACTCCAGTTGCCTCCCTTCTTAAAAATACCCAGGACATTCCATGTTTCCCTGTTGAAACCGCTGATCTTGAATCGGTTTCATTCCTCACTTCCTCCAACTCCGAAAGTCCAAACTCAACGAGGCGTTGAGTATGAAGTGGCCAAGATCCTGGACTCACGTCACCGTTACGGTCAACTACAATATCTTATTGACTGGAAGGGTTATGGTCCTGAGGAACGTTCATGGACCAATGCTTCTGATGTCCATGCTCCTGCCTTGGTCCGGAGATTCCATTCCAAGTTTCCTCAAAAGCCAAAGAAGTGTCCTGGGGCCACTCCTAAAGGGGGGGGGTGCTGTCACGATCCGGGTATCTGGACGCCATTTCTTACCCATCAGATGCCTCCTAAGGCTGGCTCAGCGCTCCAGGACCGGATCCCATCTGTTATCCTGATGTGTACATTCCTGTATCCTCTCCTGTCACTCTGGGACGCTGTCACAGTAAACGCCATATTACACCTGGCATGGCGTCTCCCGCGGCCTCCGCCGCCGTCCCTGAACTTCTGCATGCAGAGTGTCTGAGTGGCGATTACGTCAGCCGCGGCCTCCGCTGTGTCCGCGTGGTTGGATGTGCATCTGTCAGCCTGGCGCCTCCTGTCTCCGGTGGCCGGCGCCGCCATTACTGTTTTCATTACCACATGGATTACAAACCAAACTTCCCTCCAAGTGTCTGCATGGGCGCAGCCATCTTGGATTCTGTCAGCTGATCATTTCCACCAATCTGTTCTCAGTATTGATAATCTGCATAATTGCCTAGCCAATCCCTTCCTTGCTGCAGGTATAAATACACTGTGCCTGAGCAAGGAAGGCGTCAGTGCTTTGGTTGTCAAACCTAGTTCCTGTTTGTCTCTCTCCTGTGATTGTCTTCCAGGTTCCAGCTCCTGTCTCAAGACTTCCACCATAGAGACCCGCACCAGCATTCCACCTGCGGTGTAGCCTGACTCTCCAATCCATTGTGGATTCATCTGTTTCCAGCTACAACATTACCTGCTTCCAGCTCAGCTTCCAGCAGAGTACAGCTGCCCTTAAAGGGCCGGTGTCCTTTCTACACTTTACCACTCTCCACCGGTATTATTATTTCTCCGCTCTCAAGTTCTACATTTCAGTTCATATTTCATCGCTCCCAAGTTCATTTATTATTTAACTGGTTCCAGCCAGTATCCACTCCGTGCTAACAACAGTCTGGTTCCAGCCAGTATCCACAGCAGCTGTTTTATCTTCAGCAACCCAGCTTTTCCTGGAACACCAGCTGGCACAATCCTGGGTTATCTCCATTGCTACAGTCGGGCCTGGTAAGGACTTTCCATCTAGAAGATCATAAGAACTATCTCACACTACCAGTGCCCTGTGGCTCCTGCCATCCTGTAGTACCCAGGAACTGTATTTATTCTTTGCTGACTTTTACGTTTTCTTTTACTGCTGCTGTGTTGCGGAGTTGTCATAATAAACATCATTGACTTTTATCCAAGTTGTCGTGGTCATGCCTTCGGGCGGTTATTATTCATGTTACTTACATGTCCAGGGGTCTGATACAACCTCCCAGGTTCCGGTACATCTCAGCCCCTACAACTGAGGCTGCCTCCCGTCAGCTCAGGCCCTCAGTTGTGACACAGACTACGGGAAATGATTTTTCTGATCAGAAAACTATAAGAATGATAGTGGGTTGAAAACGGTATGAGTGTATTGAATCCCGCTTTGTGAACTGAGTGAGCTGGGTGATCTTTGGTGGAACGTGATGAGCACGGTCTGAGTGAAAACGTGCAACAGAGTGTGATAAAGTTTTCGTTCTCTGGCTGTTTTGGAGCACAGTAGGGAGACTCCAATGATCCTACCATTTATGGGCAACAAGTGTCTATAAGTGGTACGATTGGACCGCACGGTTGTATGTGTGACCAATAACGCAACGTGATATGAGGTAGTATATCCATGCGTAAATCTTGCCCTCATACGTGTTGTAGGGAGCACATGCAAGCGTGATTTGTGTAAAGAAGGGAATTTTCACTGGTCTCTCAGGAAAATCTCTAGAGATAGGGCCTGTAACGGTTACACGTGTCTGCTAAAAGGGGCGGATTCGTTGTACTCGGAGCAGAAGAAGTTCAGTGGAAGAGCTTTAAGGATTTCCACCGTAGACTTCTGTGTTTGGTGCATTTTAGGAAGTTTTTCTGTGTTAAAAAAGGTCCACAATGGAAGCCAAGTGCACAACACAGGGACGTTCAGCAGTCAGGGTTCAGACTGCAGAGGCTTGCAGACCCCGAGGGTCTGCTCGGTTAGTAATGTGGAGGAGGTATGGTCCCCACACTGAGACCTTTTGTGATGAATGGACACGAATGACTGCGGGGGATAAGGCACCATTTCCCGGGATAGGTAGTTTTGACTTAGAGGTATTGCATAATTTAAGGCGAAGGATCTGTCTCATAAAATCCTGGAAACAACGAGTTAAACATAATGATTGTTTACAGATATGGCTACAGGAAAGTGACATGCAAAGAAATGTAACTTACATACCTAACTTTCATCCTGAGAGGAGAGACATGGCAATGGAGAGGATTATGGTTGCGGAGAAAGGCACAATGGGGTGCGATAAAAGTGCACTTAGTAACTATATTAAGAATGAATGTAACAAACGTAATAAGGTTTATAAAAATGAAAGTGTTAAATGGACAACTATTAACCCATGCAAGTCGCACCCCTTGTTAAACTTTCCTCAGGAACACCAACAAGAAAGTGAGCCCAGCACAATGTCGGAGCCTTTTCCAGCAGCCATCACACAAGACATCCAGGTGGACGCAACCAAATCGGTAAAGACTGTAATCAAACCCCCTAACGGAGGGTCAGGTGAGGTCGTGTCCACAGGTACGTATGGTATTATACATCACACACAAACAAATGTACCTCATATCGTGGAATCAATTCAGAATGACGTTACTGGACTTAATCCTGTCAGGGTAATTGCAGTACCAAATGGGAAAACTGACTCTTCAGGAGTCACTCCTGTCAGGAACATCGCCATGTACTGCCCCTTTTCCCGAACAGAATTAAGAACAATTCTGTCTGAATTTCCTGATCCCAGGAAAGACTAAAGGTGTGTACACACGGTAAGATATTTTCTTCCGATTCTAACTATATAGTCAGAATCGGAAGAAAATATAGTGCAGATCGCAAGGTGACAGTCACCTTGCGATCCCGATCCGATGCCGATGCGCGGCCCCGCGCGGTCGGCATCGGAAGAAAAAATAGGCTGTGCAGGCAAGTCAATCCTGACTATCTCTATAGAAGAGATAGTCAGGATTGAAATCGCACATAGCCAGCATCGCAAGCACAGTTATTATGTGCTTGCGATACTGGCTAAGTGCCGACCCGGCCCCCTGTCGCACGGTGAGAATCGGATAAGTCCGAATCTCACCGTGTGTATGCACCCTTAGTTGCTTGTCAAAAATACATTAGAGTGCTAGGAAACACTGCAGAGCCAAATAACAAAGATTGGAGGACAGTTTTGAGGGCATGTTTACCCCCCGATGTTGATTCATTGAAATTTATCGCTGATTGTAAGCTAGATGAGGAAGTACCACTAACAGACAAGTATAACCAAGATAATGTAAAAAGAATCAATCTACAGTTAGGAGTATATTTTCCTACAGTAGTAAAGTGGAATAAAATCTTTACAATAAAACAAAAAGAAGGTGAATCCGCATCAGAGTATTTTCACCGGGCTCTGCAGGATATGGCTAGGTACACTGGTATAGATGACATTGAAACTAACGTACACCACAGAGAGGTAGCTGTGTCTGTATTAATGGACAGCTTAAAAGACACACTAAAAATTAGGGTACAAACCTCTATACCTCATTGGAGAGGTATCTCGGTGGCTGCATTAAGAGAGTCCGCTATCGAGCATGACCAAAATATCCAAAGAACCAGGGAAGCACAGGGAGAGCGGTTGATGGTACTGAGCATCCAAGCACTAGAGGAGGCATCAAGTCGACCGGAACCCCAGGCCCCTAGCACATGGAGAAAGCCAAGGATTTGTTATCATTGTAGAAGAGAAGGGCATTATGCCAGCAACTGTAATAACCCACATAAAGTCAGACCCCCTAGACCAAGAAATGAGCAAAATTATAACACACACAATTATAATCAGGGATCTTTTAGGAAGAATTTTGGGCCACACCCATGATATGTAGTCAGGAAAGGTGATCATTAGGACTGATGGTAAGCCTGAGGTAACGGTTAATAAATTGGGAGGTCATTCACTGAAGACACAGGAATGACAAGGTGAAACGTTGTAAATGTATTTGTGAAAAATGTTTTTTTTTTCTCTCTCTCTCCCCATCTCTGACGATTATTGATAGGACTCAAACATTGCATATCTACTTGGTCTTTGCAGAAGTCTACCAAACCCCAGCATGACCTATCCGCATCAATGTATTCTGGCCAGATACAGAGGGTGGAGTATGGAGGTGCTGGTGGGAGGGACTGCGCAAGGAAACCATTGGACATGTAGATATGACAGCCTGATGATCTGACAATGTTTTAAAATGTTTGAAAAAATTTTTTTTTTCCCTGTTGTTGTTCTCTGTTGATTTATGTGATATATACATATATGAATTGTTCTCTCTCTCTTTTGTTTTTTTTTGTTTTCTCTCTTCTTTCTCATGTTTTCATGTTTTAAAGATGGTATGTCACACATCAGTTAGACAAATGGTAATGCAAGATTTTTGCTCCTTACAGAGAGATCGCTGGTTTGGAAGGAATATTGCATCACCGGAATGTTCGGTTGGAAGACTGAGAGACAGCACCTTTGAGTTGACGACAGAACAGGAAGAACGACAAAGACTAGAGAACTTAATTATCGTAACAAGTTTCTCTCCCCCTCCAACTGGTTTTCCTGTACCCCCATTACAAATTTCTCCTTTTCTCCTCCTGTAAGATGGACTCGCCTCAAGAGACTGTGATCCGTGTTTTCATGTTGACCCTGATGTTGACCAGAGCAGTCTGTTTCGGTGAGAGTACCAGTGAGGTCGAGAAAGAAGTTTTGACACCAGAAAGGTTCCAATGACTAAGACGGAGGTGTAAATTTCCAATAGCAACACAAGCACCGAACAAAGGCGAGTACCGGAAACAATCTAACAGCCATGTTATTTGTAAACATTTTTTTTTTGGATTGTTAGCTGAAGAAAACTGTATCTGTAGGCTCTGTGATAACGTAGTTGAGGATGGGTGCATTAAGAAATGCCAATCCAGTTTTAATATCCACATGGACCGGCATCCATTGAGTGACTATCACTCCTTAGTGGGTAGTGAGTGTTAAATCAAACAGATTGTTGGGTATGCTCTCAAGTACCTCAAGGTCATAGCAAATCAGGACTAGTACCATTTCCTTTAACGGTAGGGGAGGTACTTGAGCTAAGTGGTGGGAGGCCGGTGGACAAGAGGTTTAATATCTCCAGTCCTCCTAGTTTGAAGCTCCACCAATACCATGTGGATAGATCCCTCATATGTTTTAACATTTCCAATCCCCGAAAGCCGGGAAATTGGGAAGTGTCATGGAGATACCAAACCATGACCTTTTCATATAGAGCAGGTAGAATGCCGACAGATACAGAGCTTATACGCCACATAGCCAGTAAAGGAAAATCTTTCCGATATAGGTATACCCTAGGAAATAGGATTACGAGAGTTGGAGAGGTATCACCAGGATACTGTGCACATATCGTACAAGCTGATACGTGTACTAGACAGATGGGAGAATTAGGGTTAGGAGATTTCACATGGAAGATGTGTAATATGGTTATGTCCTACTCCGTCCCATATGTTCTCCCCAATGATGCATATTTCATATGCGGGAGGAAGGCGTATAAGTGGCTTGCCCCAAACTCTGAAGGATTGTGTTATATTGGAAAAGTACTGCCTGAAGTAATGACTGTATCACATGCCAAAATGAAAGATATACACCGTGTTGCCCAAGCTCCTTATACTCACACCCATTACGAGCACGTAGTTAAACGGCACCTGATAGAAAGAACAGAGCATCCGGCCTCTGACATGATCCATGAATCCACCGGGATTCAGTTTCTAATCACGTTAGACATCACTCGCACCGCCAGAGGAGTGTTGAATTATAAATACATATCTGCGCTCGCAAATTTGTTAGACAATATCACAGAAATGTATGATGACACGTTTAGGTATACTGGAAGAGAACTTCAAGCTTATAAAACAGAACTGGTTCAGCATAGAATGATTCTCAATTATCTCACGGCAGTGACAGGTGGATATTGGGGGTAATTCCAAGTTGATCGCAGCTGGACATTTTTTTGCAGTTGGGCAAAACCATGTGCACTGCAGGGGAGGCAGATATAACATGTGCAGAAAGAGTTAGATTTGGGTGGGTTATTTTTGTTTCTGTGCAGGGTAAATACTGGCTGCTTTATTTTTACACTGCAAATTAGATTGCAGACTGAACACACCACACCCAAATCTATCTATCTCTGCACATGTTATATCTGCCTCCCCTGCAGTGCACATGGTTTTGCCCAACTGCTAACAAAAATCCTGCTGCGATCAACTTGGAATTACCCCCATTGTGTCACACTGGCAACGCAGTACGGCGTGAAATGTTGCACATATATTACAAATAGTACCGAGGACCCGGTCGAGGTCATAGACCAAAAGATGGACGATATTCTCCAACTGAAGTGGGAATTTCGCAGGAGACACAATCTCACTCTTGCTGCTGTAGGTAATGAGCTGACTGGTTGGGTGTCATGGTTGAACCCGCGAAATTGGTTCACTGGTTTAGGAGAATGGGCTCAAGGAGTCATAATGGATGTTGGGAAGTTTCTCCTATGTATCCTAGGTGTTATCATAACGATTGGCTTGATATTTAGATGCGGTCAGGCTTTAACGAAGTGTAAACGAAGTACCAGGGTGATGAGTTTAAGGAGTGAGGAAATTGTAATTCCCATGGATTTGATTTACGACCCAAATGTAGAAACAATGATGTGATGAAAATGCGATTTCTACGGTCCGTTTCTTTCACCTGTTTTTCCGTTTTCTCCAAGGTAAAAAGACCCACTTGGACGAGGAATTTGATGATCCTGTATACAGACAACTGATGGATTAAAGAAGAAGTTTTTGACAACCTTATACACAGATATTTGATGAACTTTGCCATAGATCCCCAGTTTCCCTAGAAATTTTAAAATTACGCTAGCCCAACACTTTTGTAAATCTATGGACATTGACAAAGCTTTTTGCCCACACGCCTTTTGGCAAAAGCACAAAGAAGACTGCATTCAACAGACACCGAACAAGACTTCAACTGACAAATGTTCATTTACCTGACATAGAATACCACTGCATTTACCGTAATTATGTCTTTTCTTCATCTCTACAACCTTCAGGTAATTACACACATAGTCGATAGGGAATACAGGCACAGATATCAGCAATCACATATTCCCCCATTTATGTATCATCAACTAAAATGTGCTCCCCATTTGTTACAACCACAGCCGAAAAGAGCTCTGTAAAGTTTGACAGCCCATCCACAGACCCGTACCACGGGATAAGAAGGAATTCAAATGTATACTTCGCAATGCCTCGAAGCTTGATTTAAAACACGTACGGCACGATGATACATGACCCCCAAACACGGATTCATACACACATGCTTCTGCTATCTCACTAGGTCATACCCATTTCCTACCTTCTCCTCTCCTCCCTTACCCAACCATGGAAATGTATTAACCCCTGACATATATTTTTCTCTTTTTGAAATGTTTTAGAAGGTGGCAGTTATTGTTGACTGCCAAAGGGTGGACTGTCAAAGTCAGAAAAATATCTCTATGCACACTACCATATTTGCACCTCATACAGGTCCGTGCTGCGCATGCGTACGCTCTCCCGTGCGTGCGCATACTCGCTGTCGCGTGCACCCGCAGGCGCACGATGTGCGCATTTACGGTAGAGTTTATGTGATCGTAGCGTGCGACTCAATCGTTACATATTTTCACTATATAATGTATTTTGTAGATCATGGTCCCTTTGATAGATTCTGAAAGTTTAGTTAATGTAGCATGTTCCTGGACAGAGAGATCCCTCTTTGTATTGTACGAAGGGTCCAACAGGGGTCATACAGTGATGTTTAGTATCCATCGGAAGAGTATTTAATTAGCAATATTCCGGTGTTGGTTTGAAGCGGATTAATCGCTCGTGCGAATAGTTATGGACATAAGAAGTTTATGTCCATTTACTATTATTTGCACTTACTTATTCATGCGGCGGGAAACCCAGTTTCCCACCCACCTGAGCAGTTGGAAATCGTCACAGCCCACCTGTATGAATCAACCTATGACCTTTTGTTATGATGCGAGGAGGAATCCCTGTGTCCAATGAACAATGAGATTGTAGGGACCATTGAATTGTATTGTGTGTGGGGCATAAATAGACAAGCCGATCACATCCAGCTCACTCTTCAATGGTTCTCATTGCTGAAAATCGGGAGCTGGATGTCCAGAGGCGCATGCGATCGTTCCCCTTGTGCGTAAGTTTTCTCCGCAATCATATTGTCTTTCTTGTTATTATGGGCCATATCTCTCTCTCTCTCTCTTCTCCTCTTTCTCTTATTTTCCCTTAAAACGTAATTGTATTGTATTTCCCGTGTAGTTATCTGGTTAGTTAGTCTATGTTATATTGTAGTGTATGACTTGTATTGTATTAATTCTTTTGCAAGTATAACATTCATAATATATATATAAGGCGTTGGACCCTAAGCACGGTATCTGTGTATTTCTTATAGTGTTAAGTATTCTCAGAGCGTCGGTGACGCTCGAACAGCTTTTAAGTTAATAAGGTTATACTGTGCTGCATTTACACTCTATCACTACACTAAGGTCTTACTGCATAATACACTGTTTATGGTTTAGATATAAAGGTTTAACATTGTGAGCGTCAGCGCCGCTGGTGATCTCCTCGTGGTCCCGAGCGTCCGCTACGCTATAGCGAATCATTACGTTAGTCGGCAGCCAATAGCGTGCCTGCCTGTGATCTCTTGGCCGTGAGCGAACGTGACGCTTGAGCGTCTCGACTACGGCTAAGCGATTGTTACGCAACGTGCGTACCCTTACGGTACTCCATACGTAAATAGCGTACAGTGTTCTTAGACCTCATAAAGGGTATTATATAAGATAAATATTTAGCTTTAGCACTACCATAGGTGCAGGAAGTGCAGCTGCTATGGGGCCCGAAGCTTAGAGGGGCCACCTTCCCTGTCACAGTTATATGTGTTATAGACAAGGTGCGAAGCCATCACAGGTGCAGGGAGTGCAGCTGCTATGGGGCCCAGAACTGAGAGAGGCCACCTTCCCTGTCACAGTTACATGTGTTATATACAGGGCGTAGCTACCATAGGTGCAGGTAGTGCAGCTGTTATGGGGTCCGGAGCTGAGAGTGGCCGCCTTACCTGTCACAGTTACATGTATTATATACAGGGCGTAGCTACCATAGGTACAATGAGTGCAGCTGCTATGGGGCCCGGAGCTGAGTGGAGCCACCTTCCCTGTCACAGTTACATGTGTTATAGACAAGGGCATAGCTACCATAAGTGCAAGGAATGCAGTTGCTATGGGTCCCAGAGCTGAGAGGAGCTATCTTCCTTGTCACAAATATATATGTTATATTACAAGAGCTTTAAAGTAGCATTTTTAAGAATAATAATTTTATTTATATAGCGCTCTTTCGCCAATAGGACTCAAGGCGCTTAACAGGTACATAGCATAATATAGTACAGAAAATAATGAAGTACAGTAAAGCTTTTCATAAAATACAGAAGCATGTAGATACTAAAGGGACATTATGGAAATGCTTGAGTAAACAGGAAAGTCTTGAGTCTACTTTTGAAGGATGCTATAGTTGGGGCCTCTCGCACTGTGCGGGGAAGTGAGTTCCATAGAGTCGGAGCCGCATGACTAAAAGCTCGACCCCCAGATGAATTATGGGAGATTCTAGGTACTGCTAATAGTCCTTCATCTACAGATCGCAGTAATCGAGTGGGTCAGTATGGGGTCAGAAGCTGCTTCAGGTACCTTGGGCCCTGGTCATGTAGTGCTTTGAACTCAGTAAGCCAATCTTGAAGATGATTCGCCTTCTTACAGGCATCCAGTGAAAGGAGTAGAGTATGGGTGTTATGTGGCTAGAACGGAGCTGGTTGGTTAACAGCCTGGCAGCTGTGTTTTAATTCTTCTGGGAGACCAAGGTAGAGGGCATTACAGTAGTCTAATCGAGATGATACAAATGCATGGATGACTGTTTTATTTCAGTATGAAAGTCAGGTAGAGAAGCCACATAAATAAATACTTATTAAAGACATGTAATGCATAATATTGATTGCCAGATGTGAAAAGTGTTTCAGCTAAACTGTATTTATGCAACCTTGTATTCACAGCGAGTGAAACTCAATCTGAGTGTTCTCTAAGCTCTAGGCCATAATTCTAATTTGCTGAAGCTGTGTATAGTATATATGATCCTACCCTGGCTATAAGACCTTACTGAGGTAAAACACGGGGGTCTCTGTCAAGAACAGGGCTGTTGAAACAAATCCAAGGTCTACACCAGATTCAGGCTCCATGCAAAGCATATGACCCAAGAAACCACAGTCACAAAATATCAGTGTAACGTAAATGCCCACCTAAATAGCCTTTTTGTACTGAACATATACGTATCGTTCTGTGTTAGCAAAAAAAAAACATTTGCTAAACACTTCCTTCTTATATAACCATTTTTCATACCCATAGCAATATAAACAAATTCCTTGAACGTATGAATCATTCATTATGGTTCCAAAGGTTTTCTGATATTTGTGGCCAAGATCAAGGGATAAAGGTGGTCATTCCGAGTTGTTCGCTCGCTAGCAGTTTTTAGCAGCCGTGCAAACGCTATGCCGCCTCCCACTGGGAGTGTATTTTAGCTTAGCAGAAGTGTGAACGAAAGGATCGCAGAGCGGCTACAAAATAATTTTGTGCAGTTTCAGAGTAGCTTCAGACCTACTCAGCGCTTGCGATCACTTCAGACTATTCAGTTCCTGTTTTGACGTCACGAACACGCCCTGTGTTCGCCCATCCATGCCTGTGTTTTTCCTGGCACGCTTGCGTTTTTTCGAACACTCCCTGAAAACGGTCAGTTGACACCCAGAAACGCCCTCTTCCTGTCAATCACTCTGCGGCCAGCAGTGCGACTGAAATGCTTCGCTAGACCTTGTGTGAAACTACATAGTTCGTTGTAACAGTACGACGTGCGTGCGCATTGCGCCGCATACGCATGCGCAGAAGTGCCGTTTTTTTTCCTGATCGCTGCGCAGCAAACGAAAGCAGCTAGCGATCAACTTGGAATGACCCCCAAAATTGCACCTTTTTTTTTGCATAGTGCTAGCATACCGAGGTGTGGCTGTTTAATAATGAGGCTGATGCTATAATTTACGTTTAATTATACAGGTTGAGTATCCCATATACAAATATTCCGAAATACGGAATATTCCGAAATACGGACTTTTTTGAGTGAGAGTGAGATAGTGAAACCTTTGTTTTTTGATGGTTCAATGTACACAAACTTTGTTTAATACACAAAGTTATTAAAAATATTGTATTAAATGACCTTCAGGCTGTGTGTATAAGGTGTATATGAAACATAAATGAATTGTGTGAATGTAGACACACTTTGTTTAATGCACAAAGTTATAAAAAATATTGGCTAAAATGACCTTCAGGCTGTGTGTATAAGGTGTATATGAAACATAAATGCATTCTGTGCTTAGATTTAAGTCACATCACCATGATATCTCATTATGGTATGCAATTATTCCAAAATACGGAAAAATCCGATATCCAAAATACCTCTGGTCCCAAGCATTTTGGATAAGGGATACTCAACCTGTATTAAGTAAATTTTAACTCTACTCCCTTTCTAGGTACTCCTCTTCCGCATCCACGCACTGCTGAATGTTTATTTTCCATTGGTCAGAGCCATGTTGTGGTTCATTATCTGTCATCTGTCTCAACGGGAGGCAATCACAAGACCGCCTGTTGGGATCCTGGTGGTCAGAATTGCCGACGCCGGAATCTCAACAGGTGGTGAAATGCCACCGCCGGAATTATGGCACCACAGGCTTTTCTCCCTCTGAGGGTGTCCACGACACCCATAGAGGGAGAACAGATCCTGTGGGGAGCGCAGCGAACTACCGTGCTCACAACGCTCGCCCCGCTACCGGCATACTGGTGGCCAGGATCCCGCTGTCGGACACCGATAAAAGGTATGTATTCGTCTCAACAGCTCTGTTTTCTTCTTTACCTCAGTAATACCCCTTTTACACTCGCAAGCTCTGTCATTCCCGGGAATGTGTCCCGGGATATTTCCCGGGACACATTACCGGGAATGACCCTTTTACATTAGCGGCCCGACCCTGCACATTGCCGTGTCGGTGACGTCACTGCTGACTCTACCGGAGTCTTCTCCAAACACCGCCTCCTCCTATGCAGAGAACGGGTGCCAGGTCGCCTTGACCCGGTATACCCGTTCACACTGCACAGCTTCCCGGGATGGTCCCGGATTCAACCCAGGTCGAGACCTGGGTTGAAATCCCGGGATGCTCGTCCCGGGAAATTGTAAGTGTACCCTTTTACACTGACAAAAATCTCGGGATGAAGCGCGTTCACGTGCAAAATCCTGGGATAAATTTGTCAGTGTAAAAGGGGTATTAGTGATGCAAATCGGGTTCCCTTGAGTGCAGATTTGACTTTAGGGAAAAGTAGCAAGTCCAATGGCGCACCCAGGGGGGGTTTCCGAGCACCCAGAAACCCCCCTCCACTAAAAAAAAAATATATATATTTTTTTTAGCTGCATGAGTATTATTAATGGCTGTCTAGCGTCCTCTGCAGCCTGCTGTCTTCCTGGTGGCACTTGTAAGTGCTTAATAAAAGTTTACTTTATTTTAATTATAATACATATATATCCATGTGCATACATACATATAAACACACACACACACACACACACACACACACACACACACACACATGATATATATACATGTGTATATATATATATGTGTACTGTATGTGTGTGTGTGTATATATATATATATATATGTATGCATGTTTAATATTCTATGTATATGTGTATATGTGTGTGTGTGTATATATATATATATATATATATATACACGGTATATACAGTAGCGGATCTTGCCACGGGCACTCAGGACTTTTGCCCGGGGCGCCGCCTTCCGGAGGGCGCCGGCGCCATCCGGAGGGCGCCGCACCATGGCAAGATCCGCTGCCACTGTGGTGCCCCCCGCTGCCGCGGCCCGCTGTCCCGCTGTCCGTTGTGAAGGGAAACTAGACGGTACGCGTCTAGTTTCCCTTCGTGGGCTGCCCGCTGTGAAGGGAAACTAGACGCTACGCGTCTAATTTCCCTTTCTGGAGAGGACCTTCACTGTAATGATGTGCGGTGCGCGTTGACGTCATCGCGCACCGCACAGTAATGGTCCTCTCCATGAAGGGAACTAGATGCTTAGCGTCTAGTTTACCTTCGAGGAGAGGACCTTTGCTGTGCAGTGCGCGATGACGTCATCGCGCACCGCACATCCTACAACAGTACAGGGGGCGTAACTGACCATGCCCCCTGTATGAAGCAACGCCCTCTAATGCCGCCCGGGTCGCCAGAAGCCCCGGAACCGGCCCTGGGTATATATATGTGTGGATATGTGTGTGGATATATATATATATATATATAGACACACACACACACACACACAGACACACTAGTTTTACGGACCCAGCATATACTGGGTCACCTCAGTTCCCACCCCCGTGATTGGCTCCACCCAGTTCTGGAAACCCCCCCATGCAAATCCTGTGTTTGACACTGAAGTCTCCTACACCCATAATTAAATTCCACCTGTTCATAACAGCCAGCCTTTCTCATAACTCATTACTCTACTCCTATGACCTTCCACCTGCTCTCTTTTCCAGATAATTTCTAAATTAGACGTATGCACTGTTTTATTCATCTACTAAACATTTTTCTTCTTTTGTCATCAGATGTTCCTAATAGTCTGAAAATGTTTGTTTATTGTATTATGTATGCTCTTGATGTACATTTGTTTATATACATGTACTGAGATTGCATATGCAGTTATTAATTATATGTACATGATGCTTGTATTGTATTGATTTATGATATGTTGTGGATTAGCTTTTGGCAGCTACACAGTTACCTTGGAAGGGGGCATATAGTGGTGAGGTTACACTGACCAAGGCGCGGGTAGGCAACGGACTACACATGGTGACGGCATTAATGTAAGAATATTTTATTAGTTAACCCTGATAAAAGAGTAAATAAAGACTCTGAACAAATACACAAATACACACACACACACACACACACACACACACACACACACACACACACACACACACACACACACAGATTCACTTGATACATTTAACAGATGATGATAAAAAAAAAACCTGAAAGATTTGGTAACTGCCAGTCAGCGCATGATAAGACCTAACACCACCTTTGCAGAGGTAACAGCTTCCCAATACTGGCAAACCACTAGCATGAAGGTGCAACCGCCAGCACCTTCTTTCCTGTATATCTGGATGTGGCTGCTCCTCTGTGACAATAATGAGCTGGGAATGTGGCTATGAAGTCTCATTCAAGCGCCACACAAAGGACCTAGGGGGAGTTTCCTGGCTTTAGGAATATTTTTTTTCTCTAATTTGCAGAATGTTTCTGGTTCAAAATTAAATATTTGCGCATACACATGTTCTTCCCACTGGTTTCCAATAATATTCAAGTTTACGGATTGTGAAGGCCGTATCGAAACCTTAATCTTTTAGTCCAAACCTTAATAGACCATCCCATTGTTTAAAAGTTGGCAAGATGTTTTTTTCTTAATTTTTTTCCCCAAAATGTATTTTCCCTACTTGTGAACAAAAACTTTTGTGTCTATGGGCCTAATTCAGACCTGATCGTAGCAGCAAATTTGTTAGCAGATTGGCAAAACCATGTGCACTGCAGGTGGAACAAATATAACATGTGCAGAGAGAGTTGGGTGGGTTATATTGTTTCTGTGCAGACTAAATACTGGCTGCTTTATTTTTACACTGCAATTTAGATTTCAGTTTGAACACCCCCCCCCCCCTCCCCCCTGCAGTGCACATGGTTTTGCCCATCTGCTAATAAATGTGCTGCTATGATCAGGTCTGAATTAGGCCCTATATTTCATTTCAACAGGTTATAGTATTTTACAATCTATCAGTATGATTTATTGAAATATTGTTTTCTATATTTCAGCATCTTATTTTGGATGTGATACATCCCATCACTGATCAAATGCATAGTGGCATAACACTGGGTTGTATGTACAAAGGCACCTAGTAACAGGTTGACAACAGGCACAATTCTCTCTGGTCTCTGTCCAGTGCCTAGCAACAGGCTGACACCAGGCACAATGCGCACTGGGAGCCGCTGGGTGCCTAACAACTGGGACGCCAGAGGCAGACAGCGTTCCCCGTTGCTTAGTAGTTCGTTTGTTACATGCAGCAGGGCAGCTGCATTTAATTTATATTCACTTCCTTGTCACTAACTGCTGGTTATAGTTCCTGCTTCTTGGAGAAACTGCCTGTCCTGTGAGCTCCTGTTTTGGATATCCAGCTTGATTCAAACCCTGCATTAATTCCAGTCTATTTCTGCCATACACACTCTGCCACTACAACGGCCATAACATCACATACTCTCCCCCCATATCCCCTCATTTCTACAGCCTCCACTACATACATTATCACCACTATTTGACCAGTTCTCTGTACGAATATTAGACTAGTTTCCCTCATCTGGTTTGTCTCCTCTGCCGACTGAAAGCTCTGGTCGTCTCAGGGGTAAGCTTATACTGTCACCAGTGGCGTAAGTCCTAGTGAGCATCCCAGTACAGGTAGACGTATAAAGTCTTAAGGGAAAAGCAGCTCCTATAGGCAAGAAGAACTGCTGAGTGTTACTCTACGAGTCTTACACCCAGGCGTCCAGGGCTATCATCAGAAGATCGACCACGAGTCTAGTTCTTCAATATCGTCATGTCAAGGTTCTCTTCTTCCAATCCATTATTTGCAAGACTCCGTCCAGGTACAGCACATTGGGGGTAATTCCAAGTTGATCGCAGCAGGAATATTTTTAGCAGTTGGGCAAAACCATGTGCACTGCAGGGGAGGCATATATAACATTTGCAGAGAGAGTTAGATTTGGGTGTGGTGAGTTAAATCTGCAATCTAAATTGCAGTGTAAAAATAAAGCAGCCAGTATTTACCCTGCACAGAAACAAAATAACCCACCCAAATCTAACTCTCTCTGCAAATGTTATATCTGCCCCCCCCCCTGCAGTGCACATGGTTTTGCCCAACTGCTAAAAAATTTCCTGCTGCGATCAACTTGGAATTACCCCCTTAGTTCATAACAGTATAACCAGCCTAAAAAAACGTAGCGTCGAGGGTCGCTTATTTCCAGATGGATCCAGTTCATCAAAACCCTGCCCAGATCCTGGCTGGACAGATCCAGGGTTTGACCCAACAGCTACAGGATCTTACTCTTCATGTGGAAACCCAGGAGGAGAGTCTTTGGGCCCAGACTGCCACGTCACCTGCCCCAAGGGAGCCAAAACTCAACCTTCCTGACAGGTTTACAGAGGGCCGTAAACATTTAGTAAATTTCCAGGAAAGCTGCAAGCTCTACTTTACGCTCCGGACCCACTCTTCTGGTTCAGAGACCCAGCGGGTGGGTATCTTCATTTCCCTCTTGCAGGGTGATCCGCAATCTTGGGCCTTTGGCCTTCCCGCAGGCCACTCCAGTCTGCATTCTGTGGATGCATTTTTTTAAGGCTCTGGGGGTACTCTATGATGACCCAGATCGGGTAGCACCCGCAGAGGCCCATATTCGATCCTTAAAACAAGGGAGAAACCCAGCTAAGGTATATTGCACTGAATTCCGCCGTTGGGCCAATGATTGCAGTTAGAATGACCCAGCCCTTTGGAGTCAGTTCCATTTAGGTCTAACAGAACAAATCAAGGATTTCCTCATTCAATATCCTACACTGGCTACATTGGATGATCTTATGGAGTTAGCCATCAAGGTTGATAGGCGGACCTGGGAACGGAAGATGGAAAAAGATGTTCTCTCGCCATCATCCCATTGGACGGTGCCAGAGGTTGCTGTGGATACTGAGGAACCCATGCAGATAAAGGCTTTCTGCTTGACTCCTCAGGAGAAGGCTAGGTGATGCAATGTTGGATTGTGTCTATATTGTTGGGGCAAGTGGTGAACTCCTGCCTGCAAAACGCAGAAAAAAAGTAGACCTGAGAAGTGCAGGGGTAGTTTTCTCAGGTCTCTGTTCCATCTCCCCTAATAATTCTTTGTTGCTTCCTACTAAGATTGTAATCCCATCCAGACAGATTGAAATTTCGGCTTTCATGGATTCCGGTGCTGCCGGAAATTTTATGGATTTGGAATTTGCTTGTGTCTGAGGAATTCCTATGAAGGATCTGGATTCACCTATTTCTGTCTGTGGTTTAGATGGCAATCCCCTCCTTAATGGTAGCGTGAGCACCCAGACATCAGTACTCTAATATTTTTGTTGGTACAGAATTTTTAATTTTGAAGAGTGATCTTTCTTTCTTGTACATTGTCCCCTTACTCCAGTTGTTCTGGGCCTGCCTGGGTAAAAGTTCATAACCCAGTGTGCAACTGGAGTACAGGAGATCTCATATCTTGGGGCACAGAATGTGCTGCCAAATGTTTGGCCTTGCCGGTCCGGTCAGTACATTCAGTCCCAGAAGGATTGCCAGCCCAATATCTGTTGTTTGCTGATGTCTTCTCCAATCAACAAACTGAATTCTTGCCTCCTCACCATTCCTATGATTTTGCTATCAATCTGATTACTGGAGTGAAACTTCCTAAAGGCCGGCTTTATGCATTGTCTTTGCCTGAGACTAAAGCCATGGAGGAAACATTCAGGAGAGTTTGTATGACTTTATTCGGTCTTCTAAATCACCAGTGGGAGACAGTTTTTTCTTTGTGGTCAAGAATGATGGCTCATTACGGCCATGCATAAACTACAGGGGACTGAATAAAGTGACAATTAAAAATTCTTACCCTTTGCCTTTAATTTCTGTTATTTTTGATCAGTTGAGAGAGGCTGCAGTCTTTTCATAAACTGACTTACGAGGAGCATACTTGATACGGATCCGACAAGGGGACGAATGGAAGACTGCCTTTAATACTCATTCTGGACTTTTTGAATATTTATTGATGCCATTTGGTCTTTCTAACGCTCCTGCTGTCTTTCAGGATCTCATAAATTATGTTCTTTGAGAATTCTTGGGAAAGTTTGTGGTCGTCTATTTAGATGACATCTTGGTTTTCGGGTTCATGTCAAGGTTGTTCTTACTAAACTCAGTGAGCATAATCTTTACGCAAAATTGGAGAAATGTGAATTTGAGGTGGAGAAGGTAGCCTTTCTAGGATATATCATCATGTCCAAGGGATTTTCTATGGACCCTAAGAAACTCCAGGCAATTCTTGACTGAATCCGCCCCTCATATTTGTAAGCTATACAATGTTTCCTTGGTTTTGCTATTTATTATAGGAGGTTTATCCATTCTTTCTCTTCTATTGTAGCTCCAGTTGTGAGTTTAACTAAGAAAGGTACGGATCCTACTCGTTGGTCACCACAAGCAATTAAGGCATTTGAGGATCTTAAAAAAGCATTTGTGAAGACATGGAGTATTAGAGCATAAACTCAGAGTGTACTCCGGGACTTCTGGGTCAGGTCACGCAGACAGGAGACAGATAAAGATAAAAAAATATATTTATTAGATTTACTTAGTACAAGCTCTCTAAATCAGCTATAAGATAGACATATTTGAAATTAACCCCAAAACAACAGGTCCCAATAAACACCAGTTTACCGTCAGACTTCCCAGCACTTTCCCACATGCTCTTGTGCGGATGCAATATAATTGTGCAGGATCACAGGAGTCTGAAGGTGTGTTCATACAGCAGAGTCAATAAGTCTGCAAATCTGGAGAAAAGTTTGTAATCCAGTAGCCACAATGCTCCCAGGCACAATCCTCAGCACACTAGCAGGAGCTTAGACTCCAAGACTAGTAGATTTTAGAAGCCAAAACCACACACACCCTGTGGCTCTCTTGCATTCCCTTTTTTAAAAAGTTCCAATTTCCACCACCAAAGTCCCTCCTGCAAAGGGTGGTTTTAGGGAAAGGTCCTCCCTCATTGGTAGAGCTCAATGAGGGTCTGTTAAAGAGATGAGTCATGCAGTGATCCCCCCTGCTGTTCTCATGTCCCAGTGTCTGACTCAGTCCTAGGGGAGAACAATTGGATTTTGATGCAATTATTTCCTTGGTGATGGTGGATGGTAGCCAGTCACTCCCTATTTTAACCGCTTATAGTAATTTTTGACCTCAGAGGGGCTCCAGCTGCTCTAAGCTTTCTGTTATTAGTGTCTAGTGTAGGGGTGGGCAACAGGGGCCCGCGGGCCGGATGCGGCCCGCGGACCGATCCTGCCTGGCCCGCTGTGCCCCACCAGAGTGCAATGACAAGCGGCCCGACAGGCCGCTTGTCATTGCACTGCTCTCAGACGCGGCGCCGCTGAGGAAATCCCGGTCACGTCACAGAGTCAGCTGACCGGGATTTCCTCTGTTAGCTGGGCGGCACGGGGAGCGGGCACTGCAGTGACCAGGAGCGGCGGCCTGTGAGGAGGAGATTAAGCGGTGGCCAGTGAGGAGAAGCGGCGGGCAGCGAGCCGGAGCAGGAGAGGCCACATCAGTGGTGACTCCGGCCAGCAGCAGCGCGGATCTTCGGACAGCGGGGATCGTTTGCCACGGTGACAAACAGGTAAACCCCCTGTCCAGCCAACCTCTGGATCAGTGCTTAAGCTGCCATATAGGTTTAGGGGTGGGGAGGGAGGGGAGTTAAAAACTGCAATATGGGTTTAGGGGAGGGGAGGAAAGGGGGGTAGGGACTGTCTGCCTTAATGTGTAAAAATGGGGGATGCTGTCTGCCGTAATGTGTAAAAAGGGGATGCTGTCTGCCGTAATGTGTAAAAAAGGGGGACGCTGTCTGCCGTAATGTGTAAAAAGAGCACACTGTCTGCCGTAATGTGTAAAAAGGGGACGCTGTCTGCCGTAATGTGTAAAAAGAGGGATGCTGTCTGCCGTAATGTGTAAAAAGGCACGCTGTCTGCCGTAATGTGTAAAAAGAGGGACGCTGTCTGCCTTAATGTGTAAAAAGAGGGACGCTGTCTGCCGTAATGTGTAAAAAGAGGGACGCTGTCTGCCGTAATGTGTAAAAAAGGGCATGCTGTCTGCCGTAATGTGTAAAAAGAGGGACGCTGTCTGCCGTAATGTGTAAAAAGGGGACGCTGTCTGCCGTAATGTGTAAAAAGAGGGATGCTGTCTGCCGTAATGTGTAAAAAAGGGCACGCTGTCTGCCGTAATGTGTAAAAAGAGGGACGCTGTCTGCCATAATGTGTAAAAAGGGGACGCTGTCTGCCGTAATGTGTAAAAAGAGGGATGCTGTCTGCCGTAATGTGTAAAAAAGGGCACACTGTCTGCCGTAATGTGTAAAAAGAGGGACGCTGTCTGCCGTAATGTGTAAAAAGAGGGACGCTGTCTGCCGTAATGTGTAAAAAGAGGGACGCTGTCTGCCGTAATGTGTAAAAAAGGGCACGCTGTCTGCCGTAATGTGTAAAAAGAGGGACGCTGTCTGCCGTAATGTGTAAAAAGAGGGACGCTGTCTGCCGTAATGTGTAAAAAAGGGCACGCTGTCTGCCGTAATGTGTAAAAAGGGGACTCTTTTTGAGTATTTTGTGTGTGGCCCTCGAATATTGGCTGGAAGTGTTAAGCGGCCCCCCAGCTGAAATAATTGCCCACCCCTGGTCTAGTGACTGGTCCAGAATAAAATATCACACCTGGCCCTGTTTAAGAACAATAGCTGATGGTTCAATTGGGTACTACAACATTGTCAGAATAGACCTTGGGCAGTTCATTCTGTCACAGCATTTATCTTTGCTCCTGTTCTTCAGCACCCTGATCCAAATTTGCCCTTTATCGTGGAAGTAGATGCCTCCGAAGTGGGAGTTGGAACTATTCTTTGACAAGAGGATCCTGTCGACCATAAACTCCACCCCTGTGCCTTTTTCTCACAAACGTTTCCTCTGCAGAAGTCAATTATGACGTTTGGAATCGAGAACTCTTGGCAGTCTAATGGGCTCTGGAGGAATGGAGACACTGGCTGGAGGGGGCAAGACATGCTGTAACAGAGTTCACCAATCACAAAAATCATGCTTACCTCGAATCAGCAAAGAGACTGAATTCCTGGCAAGCCAGAATGGCGCTGTTCTATGCTAGGTTCAATTTTGTGATTAAGTTCAGGCCTGGTTCCAAGAATCTTAAAGTTGACGCTTTATCCCTGAGTTTTTTGCCAAGTCATGAAGTCTCTAAGTCTCCGATGCCTATTGTTCCCCCAGGATGCACTCTTGTCATTCTCCCTATGGATCTAGTATCACGTGTCCAGTCAGCACAGGCCCCATCCGAGACTCCTTCTGGAATTCTGTTTGTTCCAGAAAAACTCAGGTCTGCTGTTTTATCTGAGTTCCACCTCAATAAGACCTCGGGGCATCCGGGGGCTCCTAAACTTTGGACCTTTTCTCTTAGTCAGTAAGGTGGCCGACTATCAAGACGGATGTTCAGGAGTTTGTTAGGGAATGTAATGTCTGTGCCAAAAACAAGTCACCTCAAGTCCGTCCTTCAGGACAATTGCTTCCTTTGTCTATACCCTCCAAGCCATAGACTCACTTATCTATGGATTTTTTTGTGGATCTGCCTAAATTCTCCAAGTGTTCGGTCATCTGGGTTGTGGTCGACCGTTTCAGTAAAATGGCTCACTTCATTCCTCTGTCCAAATTACCTAGTGCCAAAGAGTTAGCCTCTTTATTTAATCAACATATCTTTTGAATTCATGGTTTACCCTTAGACATTGTCTCCGATAGGGGTACTCAATTTGTGGTACGGTTTTGGAGGTCTTTTTGTTCTGAATTAAGGATTAACATCAGCCTTTCTTCTGGATATCATCCACAGTCCAATGGACAGGCGGAACATGTACAGTAATCAGTCTTTGGAGCAGTATCTACGATGTTACGTTTCAAAATGTCAGGGTGATTGGGTTGACCATTTACCTTAGCAGAATTTGCATACAATAATTCTGGTCATTCTGCAACTAACATGTCTCCTTTCTCTTGTTGTTATGTTTTTTTTAATTCTAAATCTAATAATTTCATTCCTTCACAACAGTCCGGTCTTCCTTTTCTCCTGTATCTCATCTCAGGGAAACCTGGAAGAAAATACATCAAGCTTTGGAGGAAGCTACGGTCTGGTCCAAGAGGTTTACTGATAAGTTTCGGAAACCCTGCTCTTTCAAAGTAGGGGATATGGTGTGGCTGTTTGCACGGAATATCAAGCTCCGTCAACCGCCTCAAAAATTGGGTCCCCGTTACATTGGGACATTTCAAATTATAAAAAAAAATCAATCCTGTTGCCTTCTGTCTTCAACTGCCCAGAGTTCTAAGAATTAATAACAACTTGTTCATTGTTCAATCCAGCATTTGTTTCCTGAAAGTTTAAGCTTGGAGGTTTCAGGAGAGCTACCCCAGTCATGGTTCAAAGTCGTCAGGAGTTTGTTGTGGAGAGAATCTTAGACCCCAATTTTGTACGTGGGCAAGTGCACTTTCTAGTTCATTGGAAAGGCTATGGGCTTGAAGAGAGAGCATGGGTTCCTGGAAGGTTCCTTCATGCTCCTCAATTTAAAAAAAAACTTTTTTTAAGAGATTACCCCAGAAACCAGGATCCAGGGGTTTCTTAACCCCTCTTCAATGGGGGATACTGTCAGCGGTGGCATGGCGGGCACAGGGAGACACGGGTTCCCGGCCTGTAGGGCTGCTGGTCCCCGCCCAGTGCCTATCAACAGGCTGACGCAGCGTAATTCTATCTGGTCCCCATCCGGCGCCAAGCAACAGACTCACACCAGGCACCAGGCACAGTACGCACTGGGAGCCGCCAGGTGCCTAGCAACAGGGACGCTGGAGGCAGACGGTGTTCCGCGTTGCTTAGTAGTTAACTTGTTACGTGCAGCCGGGCAGCTGCATTTAATATTGTAATTTATCAGGAGACTTCCTGCAAGCTCCTGTTTTGGATATCCAGCTTGATTCAAACCCTGCATTGATTCCAGTCTGTTTCTGCCTCAGGTGCTGTGAGGATGTTCCACGCAAACTCTTTTCTTGTGTTACCTAATCCTTAATTTATTCCTGCTACCATTTGTTATATCTTTCTGTCATACACACTCTGCCACTACAACGGCCATAACATCAAATACTCTCCCACCATATCCTCTCATTTCTACAGCTTCCACTACATACATTATCACCACCCTTTGACATTCCTCCGTACCAATATTAGACTAGTTTCCTTCATCTGGTTATTCTCCTCTGCTGGCTGAAATCTCTGGTCATCTCTGGGGCAAGCTTGTACTGTCGCCAATGGCGTAAGTCCTGGTGAGCATTCCAGTATCGGTAGATGTATAAAGTCTTAAGGGAAAAGCGGGTCCTATAGGCAAGAAGACCTGCTGAGTGTTACTCATTGGGTGAGATTCAAATAATATATCACGCCAAATTTCCTTTCTAAAATGATCTCCGTTATCGCTCATATTGCGCCCATAGTAATCAGGTTTAGCTGTGTAAAGGGTTAGGTGCCTCTCTGCTCCGGACGTAGTGAGCTGAAATAATGATACAACGTCCCTGAGGGCAGAAACAGAACGAGTGTGGAAAGGGGTGAAAAGAATTGAATCCCGCCCTATGAGTCTTACACCCAGGCATCCAGGACTATCGTCAGAAGATTGACTACGAGTCAAGTTCTTCAATACCGTTGTGTTAAGGTTCTGATCTTCCAATCCATAGTTCGCAAGACTCCATCCAGGTACATCTCTTAGTTCATAATAGTTGTCTTAAAAAACTATTAATGATTCAACTGGACGGGTGTTCAGTCTTTCCATATTCACTATTTTATATTGTACCCTGTTCAAATTCAGCAAGTGATAGTAATTATGCATTAAAATGCGCAGAAATATACCATGTTTAAGTGTGTTCCATCCAAAGGTTGCAGCCAGTTAACTTCTGTGCACTTAGAGATTCTGCATTTTAAGTCTAATTATGTCTTGTTTTATTTGTTGATTCTGAACTTCTTCCATTTACGGATGATGGAGGCCACTGAGCTCATTGGGACCTTCAAAGCAGCAGATATTTTTCTGTACCCTACCCCAGATTTGTGCCTTGAGACAGTCCTGTATCGGAGGTCTATAGACAATTCCTTTGACTTCATGCTTGGTTTGTGCTCAGACATGCACTGTCAAGTGTGGGACCTTATATATACAGGTGTGTGCTTTTCCAAATCATGTCCAATCGACAGAATTTACCACAGGTGGACTCCAATTAAGCTGTAGGAACATCTCAAGGATGATCAATGTAAACAGGACGCACCTGAGCTCAATTTTGAGCTTCATTGCAAAGGCTGTGAATACTTATGTACATGTGATTTCTTAGTTTTTTATTTTTAATAAATTTGCAAAAATCTCCCCAAAATTTTTTTTCACGTTGTCATTATTGGGTTTAGTGTGTAGAATTTTGAGGGGAAAAAATGAATTTATTTCATTTTGGAATAAGGCTGTAACATAACAAAATGTGGAACAATTAAAGCGCTGTGAATATTTTCCGGATTCACTGTATATGATATCATAGTAACCGTGTTTGCACTAAAACTTTAAACATGATGATAAAGCATTGTATTTAAAGCTATAGTGCTGACCCTGTTACAATGCTTTAACTAACATAAGTGCAAAGCCAGCATACTGTGCTCAACATTACGCTGCTGACAATGTGACTGTCAGAAAAATAACTGCCACCAAATCATGCTCCCTCAAACAAATACATACAACTGAAAATGATTAACCAATTATAGCACTTGTATGATGTCAAATTTATAATAAAAAGGGCCATAGAAAGCTAGGATGTGCCCTGATTCGGGGGGGGGGGGGGGCAAGTGGGGGCTTGCCACACCTTTTCAAGTTAATTGATGAAGGTATGGTCGTGCAGAGGGGGTGTGACCGCATGAAGGCATAGTTATGCCTGACCGGCACCCCCACTCATCACCCCTGAGAATGGTTTGTGTCACCTATTTGCAGTGATATTATATTTGAATATGTATAATTTTACCTTAAGCTACTTAAATAAAAATAACAATTTTATTATTGAATGCCGTTGTTAAACAAGAGACATATTTCGTTTTTATATCCACTGTGTAACTATTATTTGGATTTACATTTCTAGAGATTAACTGGACTAAGGTCATCTGAATCATTTATATAAAATATATAAAATAGAATGTTGTATAATGTTTTATCTTTTTTTATGTATAACCATAGTAGGCCAAATGCACCTCATGAAGCTAGCTTGTAGCTGAGAGATGTGGCAAAATAAGTTGACAATATGCAATGGCTGATTGGAGTCAGGGAATTCTGTTTACTGTGATATATAACATAAATGTGGCAGGAGAAATTATTACGTAGCATACAGGTCAGTGGGTGTATCATAACATCAAATGCTTTGGGAACCAATGCCTTAACAGTACTGTCATTGTTTTGAGATTCGCTATTTTGTTTAGAATTTTTCAAATCTATAAAATGCAGAAAAGTAATTTCATTTACTTATTATTGGTAGTGCGGGCACTGCCTGCTCGCACAGTATTTTCTGGACTGTTTAACAGAAAATATATTAATTTAAAAAACCAGAACCTATACATTACGCAATATTTTGAAAGTAAAGGGTCTATTTACTAAGCATTGAAGAGAGATATAATGGAGAGAGATAAAGTACCAACCAACCATCTAACTCCTGTCATTTTTCAAACACAGCCTATAACATGGCAGTTAGGAACTAATTGGCTGGTACATTATCTATCCCCACTTTATCTCTCGGCAAGGCTTAGTAAATAAACACCTGAAAGCCTAAGTGCTAAGAAAAAATATGAATTTTACACTCACCAAATGCCAAGTGATTGCTGGAAACGCATTAGGAAATATAACAAGAATTACACAAACAGGACCATTGAGACATCAAAGAGCAATGAATTAATACATATTAAAAAAAAATATTCTATTAATGGTAATCAACTAAGCCGATCATTATAATCTGCTCTGGTTAATTAATTAAATCAAAGTAAAATCAGTATATTTATGAGCAAGCAGAAATACCTGTATTCCATTTAAGGGGTCTGTTTACTAATCTATGGGACAAGGCTGATTTTCTATTACTGCAAATATCAGTTTGTACAGCAATTACCCTGGTGTTAATGACTGGTAGTAATTAGGCTAAATTTAATGCTTCACTTATAGCCTTAATCCCCATCAGGGGCGGAACTCTGGGAGGCAGTGGAGTCGGCTGCCTCCGGGCTCCTGGCCTCAAGGGGGCACATCTCCTCCACTGTCTCCCACTGCCGCTCACCGCGCTGCTGCTGCTGTCTGTGAGGGGAGGAGAGCGCAGCGTGCGCCTCTCCTGCCCCTCACTCTCCAGCGGCGGCGCGATTCAATTCAGCGCCGGTCCGTGAGCCAATCAGAGCTCGCGGACCGGCAGCTAAGGCTGCCGGTCCGCGAGCTTTGATTGGCTCATGGACCTGTGCATAATTGAAGAGGGACACAGCCGCCGGAGAGTGAGGGGCAGGAGAGGTGCACGCTGCGCTCTCCTCCCCTCACAGACAGCAGCAGCAGCGCGGTGAGCAGCACAAGGGATGGTGGGGGGTTATGTATATCTGGCACTGGGGGCATTGCTGGCACTGTGGGGACATGTATACCTGGCACTGGGGGTCATATCTGGCACTGTGGGGACATATATATATCTGGCACTGGGGGGCATATCTGGCACTGTGGGGACACTGGCATTGGGGGCATAGCTGGCACTGTGGGGACATATATATCTGGCACTGGGGGGCATATCTGGCACTGTGGGGACACTGGTATTGGGGGCATAGCTGGCACTGTGGGGACATATATATCTGGCACTGGGGGGCATATCTGGCACTGTGGGGACACTGGCATTGGGGCATAGCTTGCACTGTGGGGACATATATATCTGGCACTGGGGGCATATCTGGCACTGGGAACACTGGCATTGGGGGCATAGCTGGCACTGTGGGGACATATATATCTGGCACTGGGGGCATATCTGGCACTGGGGGCATAGCTGGCACTTTGGGGACATATATATCTGGCACTAGGGGCATAGCTGGCACTGTGGGGGCATATATATCTGGCACTGGAGGCATATCTGGCACAGGGGCATAGCTGGCACTGGGGGGACGTATATCTGGCATTGGGGGCAGAGCTGGCACTGTGTGGGGACATGTATATCTGGCACTCGGGGCATAGCTGGCACTTTGGGGACATATATATCTGGCACTAGGGGCATAGCTGGCACTGTGGGGGCATATATATCTGGCACTGGAGGCATATCTGGCATAGGGGCATAGCTGGCACTGGCGGGACACGTATATCTGGCACTGGGGGCAGAGCTGGCACTGTGTGGGGACATGTATATCTGGCACTGGGGCATATCTGGCACTGTGGGGACACTGGCATTGGGGGCATAGCTGGCACTGTGGGGACATATATATCTGGCACTGGGGGGCATATCTGGTAGTGATGTGCACCGGACATTTTTCGGGTTTTGTGTTTTGGTTTTGGATTCGGTTCCGCTGCCGTGTTTTGGATTCGGACGCGTTTTGGCAAAACCTCACCGAAATTTTTTTGTCAGATTCGGGTGTGTTTTGGATTCGGGTGTTTTTTTCAAAAAACCCTAAAAAACAGCTTAAATCATAGAATTTGGGGGTCATTTTGATCCCATAGTATTATTAACCGCAATAACCATAATTTCCACTCATTTCCAGTCTATTCTGAACACCTCACAATATTATTTTTAGTCCTAAAATTTGCACCGAGGTCGCTGGATGGCTAAGCTAAGCGACACAAGTGGCCGACACAAACACCTGGCCCATCTAGGAGTGGCACTGCAGTGTCAGGCAGGATGGCACTTCAAAAAAATAGTCCCCAAACAGCACATGATGCAAAGAAAAAAAGAGGCGCACCAAGGTCGCTGTGTGACTAAGCTAAGCGACACAAGTGGCCGACACAAACACCTGGCCCATCTAGGAGTGGCACTGCAGTGTCAGACAGGATGGCACTTCAAAAAAATTGTCCCCAAACAGCACATGATGCAAAGAAAAAAAGAGGCGCACCAAGGTCGCTGTGTGACTAAGCTAAGCGACACAAGTGGCCGACACAAACACCTGGCCCATCTAGGAGTGGCACTGCAGTGTCAGACAGGATGGCACTTCAAAAAAATAGTCCCCAAACAGCACATGATGCAAAGAAAAATGGAAGAAAAAAGAGGTGCAAGATGGAATTGTCCTTGGGCCCTCCCACCCACCCTTATGTTGTATAAACAGGACATGCACACTTTAACGAACCCATTATTTCAGCGACAGGGTCTGCCACACGACTGTGACTGAAATGACTGGTTGGTTTGGGCCCCCACCAAAAAAGAAGCAATCAATCTCTCCTTGCACAAACTGGCTCTACAGAGGCAAGATGTCCACCTCATCATCATCCTCCGATTCCTCACCCCTTTCACTGTGTACATCCCCCTCCTCACAGATTATTAATTCGTCCTCACTGGAATCCACCATCTCAGATCCCTGTGTACTTTCTGGAGGCAATTGCTGGTGAATGTCTCCACGGAGGAATTGATTATAATTCATTTTGATGAACATCATCTACTCCACATTTTCTGGAAGTAACCTCGTACGCCGATTGCTGACAAAGTGAGCGGCTGCACTAAACACTCTTTCGGAGTACACACTGGAGGGAGGGCAACTTAGGTAGAATAAAGCCAGTTTGTGCAAGGGCCTCCAAATTGCCTCTTTTTCCTGCCAGTCTGACGTGCCTACTTGGATGCTGTCACTCATATAATCCTCCACCATTCTTTTAATGGTGAGAGAATCATATGCAGTGACAGTAGACGACATGTCAGTAATCGTTGGCAGGTCCTTCAGTCCGGACCAGATGTCAGCACTCGCTCCAGACTGCCCTGCATCACCGCCAGCGGGTGGGCTCGGAATTCTTAGCCTTTTCCTCGCACCCCCAGTTGCGGGAGAATGTGAAGGAGGAGATGTTGACGGGTCACGTTCCGCTTGACTTGATAATTTTCTCACCAGCAGGTCTTTGAACCTCTGCAGACTTGTGTCTGCCGGAAAGAGAGATACAACGTAGGTTTTAAATCTAGGAACGAGCATGGTGGCCAAAATGTAGTGCTCTGATTTCAACAGAATGACCACCCGTGAATCCTGGTTAAGCGAATTAAGGGCTCCATCCACAAGTCCCACATGCCTAGCGGAATCGCTCTGTTTTAGCTCCTCCTTCAATGTCTCCAGCTTCTTCTGCAAAAGCCTGATGAGGGGAATGACCTGACTCAGGCTAGTAGTGTCTGAACTGACTTCACGTGTGGCAAGTTCAAAGGGTTGCAGAACCTTGCACAACGTTGAAATCATTCTCCACTGCGCTTGAGTCAGGTGCATTCCCCCTCCTTTGCCTTATCGTGGGCAGATGTATAGGCTTGAATGGCCTTTTGCTGCTCCTCCATCCTCTGAAGCATATAGAGGGTTGAATTCCACCTCGTTACCACCTCTTGCTTTAGATGATGGCAGGGCAGGTTCAGGATTATTTGGTGGTGCTCCAGTCTTCTGTACACGGTGGCTGAATGCCGAAAGTGGCCCGCAATTCTTCGGGCCACCGACAGCATCTCTTGCACGCCCCTGTCGTTTTTTAAATAATTCTGCACCACCAAATTCAATGTATGTGCAAAACATGGGACGTGCTGGAATTTGCCCAGATGTAATGCACGCACAATATTGCTGGCGTTGTCCGATGTCACAAATCCCCAGGAGAGTCCAATTGGGGTAAGCCATTCTGCGATGATCTTCCTCAGTTTCCGTAAGAGGTTGTCAGCTGTGTGCCTCTTCTGGAAAGCGGTGATACAAAGCGTAGCCTGCCTAGGAACGAGTTGGTGTTTGCGAGATGCTGATACTGGTGCCGCCGCTGCTGTTCTTGCTGCGGGAGGCAATACATCTACCCAGTGGGCTGTCACAGTCATATAGTCCTGAGTCTACCCTGCTCCACTTGTCCACATGTCCGTGGTTAAGTGGACATTGGGTACAACTGCATTTTTTAGGACACTGGTGACTCTTTTTCTGACGTCTGTGTACATTTTCGGTATCGCCTGCCTAGAGAAATGGAACCTAGATGGTATTTGGTACCGGGGACACAGTACCTCAATCAATTCTCTAGTTGCCTCTGAATTAGCTGTGGATACCGGAACCACGTTTCTCACCGCCCAGGCTGCCAAGGCCTGAGTTATCTGCTTTGCAGCAGGATGACTGCTGTGATATTTCATCTTCCTCGCAAAGGACTGTTGGACAGTCAATTGCTTACTGGAAGTAGTACAAGTGGTCTTCCGACTTCCCCTCTGGGATGACGATCGACTCCCAGCAGCTGCAACAGCAGCGCCAGCAGCAGTAGGCGTTACACTCAAGGATGCATCGGAGGAATCCCAGGCAGGAGAGGACTCGTCAGACTTGCCAGTGACATGGCCTGCAGGACTATTGGCTTTCCTGGGTAAGGAGGAAATTGACACTGAGGGAGTTGGTGGTGTGGTTTGCAGGAGCTTGGTTACAAGAGGAAGGGATTTAGTGGTCAGTGCTGCTTCCGCTGTCATCCAAAGTATTTGAACTTGTCACTGACTTATGATGAATGCGCTGCAGGTGACGTATAAGGGAGGATGTTCCGAGGTGGTTAACGTCCTTACCCCTACTTATTACAGCTTGACAAAGGCAACACACGGCTTGACACCTGTTGTCCGCATTTGTGTTGAAATAATTCCACACCGAAGAGCTGATTTTTTTTGTATTTTGACCAGGCATGTCAATGGCCATATTCGTCCCACGGACAACGGGTGTCTCCCCGGGTGCCTGACTTAAACAAACCACCTCACCATCAGAATCCTCCTTGTCAATTTCCTCCCCAGCGCCAGCAACACCCATATCCTCATCCTGGTGTACTTCAACAGTGACATCTTCAATTTGACTATCAGGAACTGGACTGCGGGTGCTCCTTCCAGCACTTGCAGGGGGCGTGCAAATGGTGGAAGGCGCAAGCTCTTCCCGTCCAGTGTTGGGAAGGTCAGGCATCGCAACCAACACAATTGGACTCTCCTTGGGGATTTGTGATTTAGAAGAACGCACAGTTCTTTGCTGTGCTTTTGCCAGCTTAAGTCTTTTCATTTTTCTAGCAAGAGGATGAGTGCTTCCATCCTCATGTGAATCTGAACCACTAGCCATGAACATAGGCCAGGGCCTCAGCCGTTCCTTGCCACTCCGTGTCGTAAATGGCATATTGGCAAGTTTACGCTTCTCATCAGATGCTTTAAATTTTGATTTTTGGGTCATTTTACTGAACTTTTGTTTTTTGGATTTTACATGCTCTCTACTATGACATTGGGCATCGGCCTTGGCAGACGACGTTGATGGCATTTCATCGTCTCGGCCATGACTAGTGGCAGCAGCTTCAGCACGAGGTGGAAGTGGATCTTGATCTTTCCCTATTTTAACCTCCACATTTTTGTTCTCCATTTTTTAATGTGTGGAATTATATGCCAGTATCAATAGCAATGGCCTACTACTATATATACTGCGCACAACTAAAATGCACCACAGGTATAGAATGTAGATGGATAGTATACTTAATGACGACACAGAGATAGGTACAGCAGTGGCCTTCCGTACCGTACTGCTATATATACTGGTGGTCACTGTGTCAGCAAACTGCAAAACTGAAATGCACCACAGGTATAGAATTAGAATGTAGATGGATAGTATACTTAATGACGACACAGAGGTAGGTACAGCAGTGGCCTTCCGTACCGTACTGCTATACATACTGGTGGTCACTGTGTCAGCAAACTGCAAAACTAAAATACACCACAGGTATAGAATGTAGATGGATAGTATACTTAATGACGACACAGAGGTAGGTACAGCAGTGGCCTTCCGTACCGTACTGCTATATATACTGGTGGTCACTGTGTCAGCAAACTGCACAACTGAAATGCACCACAGGTATAGAATGTAGATGGATAGTATACTTAATGACGACACAGAGGTAGGTACAGCAGTGGCCTTCCGTACCGTACTGCTATATATCAGTGACATGCGGTGAGGACAGTGGCTGGGGAGGCACTCCATGTGTCCAATCATATGTGCCTCGCCTCGCTAAGAGACACAAAATTTAACCAGAACTTTGCTGTCAGTCAGTAGACACAAAATAATACTGACTTCTCTTTGTGCATAGAATGCAGATATCTTATACCCAGGGCTTAAAGTGGTCCTGGAGAGGTGGGGGAACTCACCTCGCCAGCAACTCCTCCTGCTTAGCGTGGAAAGGGGTGTGGCCTCACAAGGAAGGGGTGTGGCCACACCAAAGTACCACCAATTTAAATAAATACTTCACAGTAGCACAATCTTATTCACATTGCCCGCCCCACATGCTAGTGCCCTTTACACACACAATGCCCACAATAGCAGAGCCTCTTACACACACAATGCCCACAATAACAGAGCCTCTTACACACACAATGCCCACAATAGCAGAGCCTCTTACACACACAATGCCCACAGCAGTGCCCCCCCCCTCCTAATTTTAGATTTGATTTACAATATAGCAGTATATGTTGAACAACCTTTGCTCACCTCTCTTATGTCTTCTATGTGTCCCTTCTGCTTTCTTGTTTCCTTTGTCACTCTCCTCATGAGCCCATACATTTTAGCGCTTTGTGCAAGAAACAGCATCGCCCCCCATATTTAAAATAGGACCAGTGACAAAAATATAGGGGGGAAATACCAATACCACAAAATACCACAAAATAATACCAATTCATATTACGCTGCACAGTAATCTATATTATTCAAATCACGTTGCACAGTAGCACCACTTACATACATTACACCAGGTAGAGCCCCTTTCACGCATTACACCAGATAGAGCACCCTTTTACACAGTACGGCAGCTAGAGTCCCATTTTACACAGTACGGCAGGTAGAGCCCCCTCCAGGGGCAAATGCAGGATTTTATGAGGGTTTTTTCCAGATAGATAGATAGATAGATAGATAGATAGATAGATAGATAGATAGATACAAACAAATATAGAAAACCACTGCACTCACCACCCCAGAAGTGGGGTGCAGTGTCTGCACTCACCACTCATAGGGTGGGGTACATGCAGCCCATGGCCACCTACCCAAATACATACAAATAGAAAATTCAGCACTCACCATATATATATATATATATATATAGGCACTCAGTTTTGATAAAGTGCAAAAAGGTTCTGTTTATTGAAATAAACAGCAGCATTTTGCACTTTATCAAGTCTTCGGGTGCCGTCATGTTACAAGCATATACTGCTTATGAGCACGGCAGGTGCTGGATATTTCTATAAAGAGAGAGAGACATGAGGAGGGAACAAGACAAAGAGAGAGAGACTTGGGGAGGGAGAAACATGGCCAGAGAGAGACATCGGAAGGGAAGGAGAGAGATACATGAGAAGGAAGACAAAAAGAGTGACATGGCAAGAGAGGGTAAGAGACATGGAGATAGAGACATTGCGAGAGAGAGACACGTGGCAAAAGAGAGAGAGAGAGACATTGCAAAAGAGAGAGAGATGAGGGGGAGAAAGACTGGGCTCCCAGAGCTGTGAAATGTAGCAGCAGTTACCTGGAGGTCTTCATGTGGAGGGTGAGTTGTCTCTCCTGCCAGACGCCGCCCAGGGGTGTGCCACGGTTAGGATAGGGCCGTGGACCCTCACTCACTTGCAGACAGCGATCCAGTGGAGGTGGGGAGGGCATTACAGTTCGCGGGTCACTAAGCTTAGGGCATACTTGCCTACTTTTGAAAACTAGGTTCAGAGAGATTGTGGGTGTAAGCAGAATGTGCGGCGCTGCGCTGTGTAAAGAGGGCGTGACTTCAGGGAAGGTTCATGGCCTGATTGCACGAACCTGTTTTTGTCACTCTGGGGTCCTGGAGATGTGGGCTGCCCCCCAGAGACTGCCTGTTTGCAGTGTCGGCTCCTGCATTGTGACAGGATGTTGGTGTAATGTTACAGTAATAATAATTTTATCTATCATCGCACTTTCTCCAATAGGACTCAAAGCACTTAAGGGTGAGGGTCAAGGTAAGTGTATTAGGGTGTTTGGACTAAGGGTGAGGGATAGGGCATAGAATTAGTGTTAGGATAAAGGATGAGGGTTACATAGACACATGTGCTTGCAAGTCATTATGCAGGAGCAGTGACCTGTAATCACAGAAACACATAGTGGTCTCATATTGCTAACACACCTACGGCATCTACTTGGTGCCAATTTCCAGCAATACTTACATTTTAAACATGCCTCCGGGAGGTGGGGCAGCGGAAGTAAAGAAACCACCACTGCTATGCTGCTGCCACACCAGCCGTCGCAGACACTTTAAACTAGCCACCGGTGCTGACACTTCCGCTCTGCGGCTCTGCTTACAATGTCACCCCTCATTACATCCCCGAGCAACCCTTCCCCTGTCTCTACAGACTGATGCATGCACAGTTCGCATTTTTTTTTTTCCGGGAGGACCCAGAGCATTTGTGGAGCAGCGGGAGGCTCACATTTTTTTACCTGAGTTGAACGCGGGAGGGTTAGCAAGCCTGGCTTAGGAGTGGGGTGGACTTTAAGTTGCTGCGCTGGCAGGGAGATGGGGAGTGGGCACGTGCATTACTGGCCTCACAGTAAACTCCGGCGGCTGCGGGGGGTTCGGGCGTTACAGCCCGCGGCTCACACTCCGGCGGCTGCGGCAGCGGGGGAGATCAGGCACTGTAACATCCCTGGCAGGGGGGGAGAGGGCACTTTGAATAGCGCCGATTATGCGCCACTCACGGCTCCCGGGCCGCCAGCTAATGAGAAGCTGCCACTTGGCAGCTTCTCATTGGCTGGCGGTCCGGGAGCCGTGATTGGCTCACGCTAGATTTTAAAAAAGCCTCCCCTTCGTTTGATTGGTGCTGCAGCCGGTCCGCGAGCCGTGATTGGCTGGCGGCCGCTGCCACCTTTACAGTGGAGCAGGGACCTGATGCTGTGGCCGGACGGAGGCGGAACTGGTTCCGCCTGCAATTAGAGGTGACGGAACGCAGTTCCGCCCCGTTCCGGCCCACTTTAACCACTGCTTATACCCCTTTTTCATCTACGATGCGGGTCGCAGCCGGGAGCCTGACACGGGTGCTACCCGACTGCGACCCACATCGGCCCCTTTCCCATCAGCACTCACCATCCCGGCATATTGCCGAGTTGGTGATGCTGCTGGTGACGCGGCAGGGACGGCGCTAGGAGATCACATGATCTCCCAATGCCGCCCTTCCATACAGTGTAAACGGGAGCCGTGTCGCTTCCGTTTACACTACACCTTACCCGGATCATTCCCGTGTCCTACCCAGGTAGCTACCCGGGTAGGATTCCCGGGTCACTTGATCTGGGTTTTTCCTGAGGGAGCCGTTTCCACTAGCAAAAAACACAGGTAAATGCTCGCCTCCGTGCATTTACCCGTGTTTTTTGAGCTAGTGGAAAAGAGGTATAAGTTGCAGATATATGATAAGCCACCTGCCACTTCATGGCGCTCCTGATAATAGACACACACACACACATATATATGTGTGTATATAAGATATGCCAAATGAAGTCCCAGCACTCCATGAACCAAACAAAATATACACATATATATATTTATATATACTATATACACAGTATAATATTATATATATTGTCGTTGTTTTTTTTGTTTTAAAATAAAGCCACTTATATACAATAAATCTTTTTAGAGTGATAAAGTATTTTTAGAGTGGTAAAGTATAGCATAGTTTTAGTTTATATGCATATGTGTCCAGTGTGTGCAGTGCAGCATATGTTACTATAGTATAAAATAAATGTCACTTACCAACAGGCAGCCTGTTAGTGAATAATGGCAGAGATCAGGATGCACGCAGCTTTCAGCTGTGATGTCCTGACTTTGTGTGTGTGTTATTACTGCCCTGCTTGGTGGCGGTTCCTCCTGGCCTGCTCCTCTGCGGTGGATCGGTGGAAGCCACAGCAGGGAAGGAAAGACGTGAACAATGAAGTGCGGGTGTGCGGACGGGTGAGTGGGCATATGCAGCACGGGGACCGGACCAGGTGACCAGGTGCACAGCCATTAAAAACAGTCAGAGTCTGCTGGCCTTTCATCTGCCAGCCTGGCGGGTGCTTGCGGTTGCTGTCCCTCCGGCAGGAGAGAAGTCAGAGGGAATGAAGGGAGGGGAGCTCCTGGTCCCTTCCTTGTCCTGCTGCTGCGTACGGGTGATTGGGCCAGCGGATCCAGCACTGGATCCGCTGTCCAATCACATGTGCCTTGCTGGCAGGGGTGTGCTTTCCCTGCCAGCGAGGCACTTGTAGAAGTGCCGCTTTCCCCTCTTGTTTTAACGGGCTTTTACAGCCCAGTGCATGGCCCCGCCCCCCCGCTTTCACCCCGTTCCCACTGTCTATGGGAGGCACTGCTATCAGTGCCTCACAAACTAGTTTAATAATCTAAATTATTAGAATAATATAAAGAGGAAACATATGACACAGAATATGTGTCATAATGTATCTTCTTTGTATTATTGTAATAATTAATGACAGGGGAGGCACTGCCTCCCCTGCCTCCCCTGACTGCACGTCCCTGCTATATATACTGGTGGTCACTGTGTCAGCAAACTGCAAAACTAAAATGCACCACAGGTATAGAATTAGAATGTAGATGGATAGTATACTTAATGACGACACAGAGGTAGGTACAGCAGTGGCCTTCCGTACCATACTGCTATATATACTGGTGGTCACTGTGTCAGCAAAACTCTGCACTGTACTCCTCCTATATAATATTATACTGGTGGTCCCGACTCCCCAGTCCCCACAATAAAGCAGCACACTGAGCACAGATATGGAGTGTTTTTCAGGCAGACAACGTATACTGGTGGTCACTGTCAGCAAAACTCTGCACTGTACTCCTGCTATATAATACAGCTGCTCCCCAGTCCCCACAATTAAGCAGTGTGAGCACAGATATATGCAGCACACTGAGCACAGATATGGAGCGTTTTTTTCAGGCAGAGAACGGATAACTGGTGGTCACTGATCAGCAAAACTCTGCACTGTACTCCTCCTATATACAGCTGCTCCCCAGCCCTCCCCACAATTAAGCAGTGTGAGCACAGATATATGCAGCACACTGAGCACAGATATGGAGTGTTTTTTTCAGGCAGAGAACGGATAAAACTGGTGGTCACTGATCAGCAAAACTCTGCACTGTACTCCTCCTATATTAATATAAAGCTGCTCCCCAGTCCCCACAATGATATAAGCAAGCACAAATATTTGCATCAACTCAACAATGAATAAACGGAGAGGACGCCAGCCACGTCCTCTCCCTAACATTTCCAATGCACGAGTGAAAATGGCGGCGACGCGCGGCTGCTTATATAGAATCCGAATCTCGCGAGAATCCGACAGCGGGATGATGACGTTCGGGCGCGCTCGGGTTAACCGAGCCATACGGGAGAATCCGAGTATGGCTCGGACCCGTGTAAAAAGGGTGAAGTTCGGGGGGGTTCGGTTTCCAGAAACCGAACCCGCTCATCACTAATATCTGGCACTGTGGGGACACTGGCATTGGGGGCATAGCTGGCACTGTGGGGACATATATATCTGGCACTGGGGGGCATATCTGGCACTGTGGGGCCACTGGCATTGGGGGCATAGCTTGCACTGTGGGGACATATATATCTGGCACTGGGGGGCATATCTGGCACTGGGAACACTGGCATTGGGGGCATAGCTGGCACTGTGGGGACATATATATCTGGCACTGGGGGCATATCTGGCACTGGGGGCATAGCTGGCACTTTGGGGACATATATATCTGGCACTAGGGGCATAGCTGGCACTGTGGGGGCATATATATCTGGCACTGGAGGCATATCTGGCACAGGGGCATAGCTGGCACTGGGGGACACGTATATCTGGCACTGGGGGCAGAGCTGGCACTGTGTGGGGACATGTATATCTGGCACTGGGGCATATCTGGCACTGTGGGGACACTGGCATTGGGGGCATAGCTGGCACTTTGGGGACATATATATCTGGCACTAGGGGCATAGCTGGCACTGTGGGGACATATATATCTGGCACTGGGGGCATATCTGGCACTGGGGGGACATGTATATCTGGCACTGGGGGGGTCATGTGTATCTGGCACTGTGAGGCATATATGTATCTGGCACTGTGAGACATATATGTATCTGGCACTGTGGTGCATATATGTATCTGGCACTTTGGAGCATATATGTATCTGGCACTGTGGGGACATATGTTTCTGGCGCCGGAATCCCGACAGCCGGCATACCGACAGTTTTTCTCCCTCGTGGGGGTCCACGACCCCCCCTGGAGGCAGAATAAATAGCGTGGCGCGCATAGCGAGCCCGCAAGGGGCTCATTTGCGCTCGCCACACTGCCGGCGGTCGGGCTTCCGGCGCCGGTGTGCTGGTCGCCTGGAGCCCAGCCGCCGGCATACCATACCTCACCCAGGCATTATATGTATTTGGCACTGTACAACATGACTAAAAACGGAGTTATGACACAAGGTCATACTCCTACAAACGTCATAACGAAAGGTGTGCGCACAAAATGGGGTGTGGCTTTGTGAGAACTAGACCATTTATTTACTAGACTTTTTTGAAAGGCACCTGAGCACGCTACTACTGTTCAACATGAGTGCCGGATAGCTACATATGAAGGGTGTGTATGTATACAGTATGTAGGGGGGGCACCAACATTTATAATGCCTCCGGGCGACTGGGGCGAACTTACGCCACTGATCCCCATGCTCATACATGAAGCGATTTTGTTGGTTAACACATGTGCAACATGGACTTCCAGACCCTATCTCGTTAATTAAAATAAATAATATCTAATTAATAAAAATATATATATATACTGTATATAAATACACAGTCATCATTATCAGTGCTTACAGGCACCAGACTATTGCAGGTACAAGAGTTCTGTAGGAAAATAATGACGTGAGCACACAAATCTACATAGATCACAATTCCATCACTGAACTATGATTACTGGGAAGTTATGTCGCTTAAGCCACCAGCAGCATTTCACATCTACGTCACCCGTACTAGCGTACGCTCTGCTCTGGACCATGCGCAGGTCAAAATAACAGGATACTGTACATCTCTAGACTTGTGCATCAGCTCCGCTTTGTTAATACTGTATTTCTGAATGCATACATTTATTATTATCATTATCATTATTATCATTATCATCATCATTATTATAATTAGAAACTCGTGTTAACAGTGATTTCTTAATAATAAGGAATTATTAATAAACAATCAACAACAGAAATTAAGCTTATTAAATTAAAACATTTTTTTTATGTGTCAAAAACAAGTTCAATGTATGTATATACTTTCTAAGACAGCGCCATTTATATAATCATACAATGTTTTTTAGCAAAAAATCCTTGCTCGTTCCTTGCAAACTGACATAAGTGTGCTTTCCGAGTTCACAGTGCTGTGAGCCAGCTTTACATTATAGGTACTTTTTCTTAATCGAAAACATCTGGAATTGGAACAAAAAACAAAGAAACCCCCACAAGTTGAAAAATCTGAAGGCTGTTTCCTGAGCGCCGCATTGAAATAGTTTAAACATTCATACAGCAACAAAAGATTCAAATAGGGGGGAAAAAAATCACAACTTACTTTTGGAGAAGCTTCTGACACAATCCCTTCTTCGTGGTCTGACTATAGATGAAGGCTACGTCTTCCTCAGTAGAGTCCTTTCACACAGTTTTACAATGAATGAAACAAGTCAATAGGGAACAGCCAAGAAAGAAGGGGAGTAAATGAAGCTTGGGGTTTTCTGGAACAAGCCTTGAAACTCACTGAAGAGAGGGAGGGCTTATCCCTCTGCTCAGACTTGTAATACCTTTTAAAAAACAGCATATCAGTTATGTACTAGATATTAATAGCCAGTCTGTTTTCAGGCGTGCTGCTATACACAGTGCCTGATTCAGTAGGTTTACAATTCTACAGTATATTAAGGGAGATCAAATCAGAGTATTGTGTCTCCTTAATTCCCACAGGTACCATACATTGCAGTGTGAAATATGTAAAGGACACAACCATCTAAAATACTGTATAGTGAGCAGTATTTAATGAACACTGTCCAAAACAAGCTTTCAGCAGATGTGGGGGAAAAGGTCAATGTAAAATAATTTCATACATAAGTATAAACACATTATTATTATTATTATTATTATTATCCTTTATTTATATGGCGCCACAAGGGTTCCGCAGCGCCCAATTACAGCGTACATAAATAATCAAACAGGAAAACAGCAACTTACAGTTGATGACAGTATAGGACAAGTACAGGGTAAATAAACATAGCTACATCAGCAGATGACACTGGAATAAGTATCAGGTGGCAGAAGACTGCTGGATGTGAAGATTATTAAAGTAAGACAAAGGATAAGCACATGAGGGAAGAGGGCCCTGCTCGTGAGAGCTTACAATCTAAAGGGGAGGGGTAGACAGACAGGGGTGACACAGATGGGGTACATAGAGAATGTGGAACAGAGGCTTAGGATGAGATTTGGCTGGGTTAGGTGAAAAAGTGGGTCTTGAGAGCCCGTTTGAAGTTTTGTAGAGAGGTGGATAGTCTGAGGGGGAAAGGTAGGGAATTCCAGAGAAGTGGTGCAGCACGTGAAAAATCTTGGAGGTAGGAGTGGGTGGAAGTAATCCGTAGGCAAGAGAGTCGTTGTGCATTAGCAGAGCGAAGAGGACGGGTGGGAGTGTAAAGGGAGATAAGGTCAGAGATGTAGGTGGAAGAGGAGTGGGAGAGGGCTTTGTAAGCGAGTGTGAGAAGCTTGAAATGGATTCTGAAAGTGAAGGTCTAGTAAGAGAGGGGAGGTGGACGTAGTGCGTTTGGTGTGGAAAATGAGCCGGGCAGCAGCATTGAGGATAGATTGGAGTGGAGAGAGGTGTTTGTCAGGAATGCCAGTCAGGAGGAGATTACAGTAGTCCAGTCTGGAGATGACCAGTGAGTGGATAAGAGTCTTAGTCGCATCCTGGGTCAGAAAGGGTCTGATCCTGGAAATATTTTTTAGATGAAAACGGCAGGTTTGTGAGAGGTGCTGAATGTGTGGTTTGAAGGAGAGGGAGGAGTCAAGGATTACTCCAAGATAGCGCACTTGGGGGCTAGAGGAGATAGTAGTGCCATCAATAGATAATGAGATTGTAGGAGGTGAGGTTATGCGGGAGGGAGGGAAGATGATCAGCTCGGTCTTAGACATGTTAAGTTTAAGAAAGCGCTGGGACATCCAGGAAGAGGTAGCAGAGAGACAGTTGGAAATACGAGTGAGGAGAGCAGGGGACAGGTCTGGAGAGGAAAGATAGATTTGGCTGTCATCAGCATAGAGATGATATTGGAAGCCAAAAGAACTAATGAGCTTACCTAGTGAGGATGTATAGAGAGAGAAGAGAAGAGGACCAAGGACAGAACCTTGGGGCACACCTACAGTTAGTGGAAGTGAGGCGGAGGTGGAGTCATGAGAGGAGACAGAGAATGAACGGTCTGAGAGGTAGGAAGACAGCCAAGAGAGAGCAGTGTCATGCAGACCAATGGAGTGAAGGATTTGCAGTAGGAGAGGATGGTCCACAGTGTCAAAAGCAGCAGAGAGATCAAGTAGAATAAGTATAGAGTAGTGTCCCTTAGATTTAGCAGCATGGAGGTCTTTGCATACTTTTATAAGGGCAGTTTCAGTGGAGTGGAGAGGACGGAATCCAGACTGGAATGGGTCAAGTAGTGAGTGTGAGGAAAGAAAGGAAATAAGGCGGTTGTAGACAATACGCTCAAGGAGTTTGGAGGCAAAAGGGAGGAGAGAGATGGGTCGGTAGTTGGAGAGAGTGTTTGGATCAAGGGTAGGTTTTTTAAGAATAGGAGAGATGAGTGCATGCTTGAAGGCAGAGGGGACAGTGCCTGATGAGAGGGAGAGATTGAGAAGGTGGGAAAGATGGGAACAAGCAGAAGGAGAAAGGTAGCGGAGGAGGCAGGAGGGGATAGGGTCAAGTGGGGAGGTGGTGAGGGGACAGGAATGAATGAGGGCCATGACTTCCTCTCCAGATGCATGGGAGAAAGATGTCAGAGTTGGTGGGAGGGATGGGGAGGGGTGGTAAGGGATGGGAGAAAGCTGGTTACTGATGGTCTGGTGTGATGTGATGTCCTTATGTATGGAGTCAATTTTGGATGTGAAGTAAGTGGCAAAGTCAAGAGCAGAGAGTGAGGAGAGGAGATGAGGTGGAGGTGGGCAGAGGAGTGAGTTGAGAGTGGCAAAGAGGCGTCGGGGGTTGGAAGACTGGGAGGAGATGAGGTTCTTGAAGTATGACTGTTTAGCAAGAGAAAGGGCAGCACTGAAGGATGAGAGCATAAGTAAAAACAAATTAGTAATACTCTGTACATGAAGAATACATGCCAAATGGTCCGCTGACAATATTCTGTGTGTTTCTCTCTGTAAATATTTGTATAGTAACTCTGAAAGACTGATCACTGAAGCTAGGTTTACTGAAAGCTAAATTAATCAAGAAACCCCCCTCTCACAGATGTGACCGCAACAGTTATATCATCATTGACTCATAAGCTTGCACACTGCTTAAGGATGCGCAAAGATATGTGTAAACCAAAAGAGGATGCTTAAAAGGGGTGTGGTTAGTTTACGCCTACCTGCCCATACTGTACTTTACCTGTACATGATTGTCTTGGGCCCCTGATCCACCTTTCAAAACACAATTTGTCACAGTGCAACAAATTCTATGCAAAGTTACAACACGCAAATTAACAAACATACAACTTTAAATAAGGAACTATTGCCCTCATTCCGAGTTGATCGCTCACTAGCTACTTTTAGCAGCCGTGCAAACGCAGAGTCGCCACCCACGGGGGAGTGTATTTTCGCTTTGCAAGTGTGCGAACGCCTGTGCAGACAAACTCTGTAAAAACATTTTGTGCAGTTTCTGAGTAGGTCTGAACTTACTCAGCCCTTGCTATCACTTCAGTCTTTTTGGTGCCGGAATTGACGTCAGACACCCGCCCTGCAAATGCATTGACACGCCTGCGTTTTTCCAAACACTCCCAGAAAACGGTCAGTTGACACCCACAAACACCCTCTTCCTGTCAATCTCCTTGCGATCGCCCGTGTGAATGGATTCTTCGTTAAATCCATCACTCAGCAACGATTCGCTGTGTACTCGTACGACGCGCATGCGCATTGCGGTGCATACGCATGGCAGTAGAGACCTGATCGCTGCGCTGAGAAACACGGCAGCAAGCGATCAACTTGGAATAACCCATTATGTTGGTAAATTATCATATTGTAGTCATTTAAATTGGTATAGTAAATATACAAACGTCCTCTGCAAAATTGGCAGTATATTCATTGTTATGTAACATGTGCATGTTGAGGCATATTTAAGATACCTTGCTAGCACTTGCTGTGCAATATACCAAATATAACCTTTCATGGGCATCAGCGTGACATACATGAAAGTGACTGACATACTTTTCCTGAGACATACTTCTGTTGTGTTTTCTGGCATACAGCATTACTCTGATTCTAAATACATGCAATGCACTGTAATAAACAATATGATCTACTTATTCTGTCACATCTGTTATGAGACACTTAACAGCAGTTCAAAAACAAGTGAATTAAACACTGAACTAGCATTGCAATATGATATAGAAATAACGTGACAGTCAGAGGCATAACCAACCATGACTGGGCCTCATGATGGTATAAAGGGGCTCTCTACATTCCATAATATAAAACCATTACAAAATATAAAAACCGTACTAAGAAATTCTTAACCCTATACCAAACTGATGTAGCATATCGCATGTTATTACACGAAAGTGTTACAATAGTGGTTTTATGTTATGTGTAAACTCCTGTAAATAGTATCCATTAAAAAAAAAGGGTTCTCAAACTCAGTCTTAACAACACATAACAGTCCAGGTTTCCAGGATATCTATGCTTGAGCACACATGGCTCAATTAGTACCTTTGTCAATAGACCTCACTTTAGGGGTCTATTTACTAATCCTTAGACAGAGATAAAGTGGATGGAGGTAAAGTACTGTACCAGTCAATGAACCTCTAACTGCCATGTCACAGGCTGTGTTTGAAAAATGACAGTTAGGAGCTGATTGGCTAGTACATAGGGGGTAATTCCAAGTTGATCGCAGCAGGAATTTTTTTAGCAGTTGGGCAAAACCATGTGCACTGCAGGGGAGGCAGATATAACATGTGCAGAAAGAGTTAGACTTGGGTGGGTTATTTTATTTCTGTGCAGGGTAAATACTGGCTGCTTTATTTTTACACTGCAAATTAGATTGCAGATTGAACACACCACACCCAAATCTAACTCTCTCTGCACATGTTAAATCTGCCTCCCCTGCAGTGCACATGGTTTTGCCCAACTGCTAACAAAATTCCTGTGGCAATCAACTTGGAATTACCCCCTTTATCTAAGGCTTAGTAAACAGACCCATGAAACCCTATGTTGTGATGTAATCACTAGACTGTTTATTGACCTTGTGTATGTGTATTATACTGTAATAAAATAAATAAGTCCCTTACTCTAAATCAGAGGTTCTCAAACTCGGTCCTCGGGGGCCCACACAGTGCATGTTTTGCAGGTCTCCTCACAGAATCGCAAGTGAAATAATTAGCTCCACCTGTGGACCTTTTAAAATGTGTCAGTGAGTAATTAATACACCTGTGCACCTGCTGGGTTACCTGCATAGGCGTGCGCAGCACATTTTATTAGGGGGTGCACCATCGGAGGGATGTGTCTAGCACCGCCTTATGGGCGTGTCTAGCACCATCTATTGAGGGTCAACGCATATAAAATATCCACCCTTGTACCAATCCTAATAAAGCAGATAAATTGTCAGATGTTGTGGTGTGCACCAAACAAACACCCCTGATGGCACTCACTGCAATTACTCTGCTCCTCCTCAGCTTGGTCTGGCTCCCCCTCTCTTTCCCCTGCAAGCTGCAGCAGCTTACTTACAAGTCAGTCACTCACTGACACTGACAGTCACAGACTAGTACTGCTGCTGCTGGTAAAAACGAGTGACATGTCAATGCTGCTGCCGACCGCCTGCCAGTATTAAATTTGTCTTCCTAAGAGGAAAGCTGGCTGCATGCTGATCCTCATCAGTGGGTGGCGTTGGCATAGCATAGAAGGAGAGAGGTGGGCATGTGGCGGGTGTGGCAGGAGGGCATGCGAGCATGTTTTTGTACATGGAGTTTAAAAGCCGGTGGCAGTGGCACCCTTGATTAACCCAGGCGTCCGGTCAGTAATGCAATCCTGACAGGGTGCAGCGCAGAGGGGACAGTAATCAGCCTGCTCGGCAATCGCTGCATCAGGCATGTGAGATTGGGGTGCCAGACATTAGGGGGTGCCTGTGCGCACCAGGAACCCCCCCTGCGCACACCTATGGTTACCTGCAAAACATGCACTGTGTGGGGTCCTGAGGAACGAGTTTGAGAACCTCTGCTCTAAATTATTATGTTAGAAGTCAACATGGATTTTTGTAACATGTTTAAAACTCTTGTGACTTTATATAGTAAGAGAGATCCATGGTGATTTCAAATATCTATACAACGTAGAATATGAAAAACAGTATCCTGTTATATGGCATGCCAAGTATGTATGTTCAGTAGCAATATTAGCTAAAGCAGTGGTTCCCAAATGCGGTCCTCAAGGCAAACCAACAGTCCAGGCTTTAGGGATATCCCTGCGTATGCACAGATGCAGGGCTGTTTCTAGACAATTTGGCTCCCAATGCGAGCATTAAAAAAAATGTGCCCGTCACCCCCATAGACATTAAAAAATGCACACCCCCCCCCCTATAGACTAAAAATTGTGTGAGGGGGCATGGCCTCTTCGAAATGGGCATGTCCTTGCAGGAAAACGCTACCTTACACCACAGTTTTTGACCCTGCAACAACAGACCTCAACCACCACAAGAAAAAAAAACCCCACACAATAATACCCCTTGCACCATATTATGCCCCCTGCACCAAATTATACCATACACCACAAAGTCAGTGATACATTATTCCCTACACTAAAGCTTCTAATTACTTTTAAATTACCAGCTTGTTGCCAGGGGATTCATGTGCTGAGTGTCGCGCTCGTTGCCAGGGGTTCATGCGCTGGGTGTCATGCTCTTTGCCAGGCGTTACACATGCTGGGTGTCATGCTCATTGCCAGGGGTTTCACGTGCTGGGTGTCATGCTTGTTGCCAGGGGTTTCATGCGCTTGGTGTCATGCTCGTTGCCAGGGGTTTCATGCTATGGGATACATGCACATTGCCAAGGGTAATGCTAGTTGCCAAGGGGGTGTATACTGACATCCCACTTCCCCTCCTCCCTCTTCCCCAGTACCTTACTCGGGGGGAGAAGTTTTGCAAAATGATGAGGTTGCTTTATGATGTCACGATGCAACTGCATCATTCTGTGAAACTCCGCCCCAGAGCGGAGTACTAAGGAAGAGGAAGGAGGGGGAGCAGAATGGAGCCACAAAGTGCAATTGCACGGCTCACCCACCGCAAAAAACGGCACTGCACAGATGGTATAATCTGGACTGAAATACTATTTAAGTCACCTGTGCCTAAGCATGGATATCCTTAAATCTTGGACTGTTAGGGTGCCTTGAGGACCACATTTGGAAACCACTAACGGTTAGTAACCTAAAGACTTTACAAACGGCACATATACTAATTAGAGATGAGCGGGTTCGGTTTCTCTGAATCCGAACCCGCCAGAACTTCATGTTTTTTTTCACGGGTCCGAGCGACTCGGATCTTCCCGCCTTGCTCGGTTAACCCGAGCGCGCCCGAACGTCATCATGACGCTGTCGGATTCTCGCGAGGCTCGGATTCTATCGCGAGACTCGGATTCTATATAAGGAGCCGCGCGTCGCCGCCATTTTCACACGTGCATTGAGATTGATAGGGAGAGGACGTGGCTGGCGTCCTCTCCGTTTAGAATTAGAATAGATTAGAGAGACACTTGATTTACTAATTTTGGGGAGCATTAGGAGTACTCAGTAGTGTACAGTGCAGAGTTTTGCTGATAGTGACCAGTGACCACCACTTTTATTTATAATCCGTTCTCTGCCTGAAAAAAGCGATACACAGCACACAGTGACTCAGTCACATACCATATCTGTGTGCACTGCTCAGGCTCAGGCCAGTGTGCTGCATCATCTATATATATTATATATCTGTCTGACTGCTCAGCTCACACAGCTTATAATTGTGGGGGAGACTGGGGAGCACTACTGCAGTGCCAGTTATAGGTTATAGCAGGAGCCAGGAGTACATAATATTATATTAAAATTAAACAGTGCACACTTTTGCTGCAGGAGTGCCACTGCCAGTGTGACTAGTGACCAGTGACCTGACCACCAGTATATAATATTAGTAGTATACTATCTCTTTATCAACCAGTCTATATTAGCAGCAGACACAGTACAGTGCGGTAGTTCACGGCTGTGGCTACCTCTGTGTCGGCACTCGGCAGCCCGTCCATAATTGTATATACCAGTGACCTAACCGTGGTTTTTTTTTCTTTCTTTATACATACATACTAGTTACGAGTATACTATCTCTTTATCAACCAGTCTATATATTAGCAGCAGACACAGTACAGTGCGGTAGTTCACGGCTGTGGCTACCTCTGTGTCGGCACTCGGCAGCCCGTCCATAATTGTATATACCACCTAACCGTGGTTTTTTTTTCTTTCTTTATGCATACATACTAGTTACGAGTATACTATCTCTTTATCAACCAGTCTATATATTAGCAGCAGACACAGTACAGTGCGGTAGTTCACGGCTGTGGCTACCTCTGTGTCGGCACTCGGCAGCCCGTCCATAATTGTATATACCACCTAACCGTGGTTTTTTTTTCTTTCTTTATACATACATACTAGTTACGAGTATACTATCTCTTTATCAACCAGTCTATATATTAGCAGCAGACACAGTACAGTGCGGTAGTTCACGGCTGTGGCTACCTCTGTGTCGGCACTCGGCAGCCCGTCCATAATTGTATATACCACCTAACCGTGTTTTTTTTTTCTTTCTTTATACATACATACTAGTTACGAGTATACTATCTCTTTATCAACCAGTCTATATATTAGCAGCAGACACAGTACAGTGCGGTAGTTCACGGCTGTGGCTACCTCTGTGTCGGCACTCGGCAGCCCGTCCATAATTGTATATACCACCTAACCGTGGTTTTTTTTTCTTTCTTTATACATACATACTAGTTACGAGTATACTATCTCTTTATCAACCAGTCTATATATTAGCAGCAGACACAGTACAGTGCGGTAGTTCACGGCTGTGGCTACCTCTGTGTCGGCACTCGGCAGCCCGTCCATAATTGTATACTAGTATCCAATCCATCCATCTCCATTGTTTACCTGAGGTGCCTTTTAGTTGTGCCTATTAAAATATGGAGAACAAAAATGCCACTCCTAGATGGGCCCGGTGTTTGTGTCGGCCACTAGGGTCGCTAATCTTACTCACACAGCTACCTCATTGCGCCTCTTTTTTTCTTTGCGTCATGTGCTGTTTGGGGAGGGTTTTTTGGAAGGGACATCCTGCGTGACACTGCAGTGCCACTCCTAGATGGGCCCGGTGTTTGTGTCGGCCACTAGGGTCGCTTATCTTACTCACACAGCGACCTCGGTGCAAATTTTAGGACTAAAAATAATATTGTGAGGTGTGAGGTATTCAGAATAGACTGAAAATGAGTGTAAATTATGGTTTTTGAGGTTAATAATACTTTGGGATCAAAATGACCCCCAAATTCTATGATTTAAGCTGTTTTTTAGTGTTTTTGGAAAAAAACACCCGAATCCAAAACACACCCGAATCCGACAAAAAAAATTCGGTGAGGTTTTGCCAAAACGCGTTCGAACCCAAAACACGGCCGCGGAACCGAACCCAAAACCAAAACACAAAACCCGAAAAATTTCAGGCGCTCATCTCTAATTAATAAACTAGGTTTAATACTGTATATTCCTATAAAAACACAGGCGGTCATTGGGAAGTGGAACTTTCAACACATGAGCTGACTGAGAATCCACACCTTGCATAAGGCAGGTGGAAGGTTTGATGTTGCATTCAATGGCAGTGTCTAAATATGCACCAATCAGAATTGTTGCATCTAAAGACGTACAAAGTGGGTACCTCAGTCTATGCACATTCAGATGGAGCAGCAGCTCCTTCATGTTACAAGTTGATACAAGAGTCATAGTGACTTCCGTACTGTGCAACTAGTTATTTTAGTAATTTATTAAATTTTTTTCAATGATTTCTTTCTACTTTTTAACTAGTTACAAAAGGTACTGTTGTGTTCCCATGATTACCACTACAAAAATAAGTGTTATTCCTTATAAAAATGTACCAAGTCAATGCCGATAGAGTGAAAGACCCAAAGAAGATAGGAGCTACTCGATGACATAAGACAACAGAAAGAGGGTGGTACTATAGTGTTAGGGAAAAATGGGGAGATCCAAAGAAGTAAAGAAGTGTGAGATCGAGGACAAGACAGGAGTAGCAAGGTCTAGAATGCAATGGGAATATGAGAGCACACAACAGGGAGAGCTCAGAACCAGCAGGTGGAATACTGGAAATGGTAACACAGGAGAAGGAGAACACAAAAGAAACACAGAACACTGCCATATATAGACGGAAGGTAGCATTAGCAAGGTCAGCAAACTATCAACAGACATTGCAACTGGCACGGGGCTGGACACAGGAACTCCGCAGGAGATGTTATCAAGGTAACCAGGCAGAGGAATCCACAAGCTAGTACAAGAACCGACTGACAAGGGCTCCTGCTACAGCCAGAAACTATGACCAGCACCAGGTGAGAGGCAGACCAGGAAGATAAAGGGAGCATGAGTCAATCAGCAAGCCAAATGAGAATAAGCCTCCCCTTAATTACAATAAACTGCAGCTGTCCCTTAGCATGTCCCTGCTGTCCTGTGAGTGTCTGGTGTCAGGCAACTCACCACACGCAGGCAAAGTGTCCCGGTTACCATGGCACCGGTGGCCGGGGACAGAAGGACGCAAGCGTTCCGGTCACTTGGCAATGACCGAACTCTTCCGGAGACACAGGCTACGGACAGCAACAGCGCGGCCCGTGACACACTGCTGCAAAAGCTGCTGGTGCCAGTGCCATCTGCAGCTGAGGCCAGGGAAGGGACTATGAGCTCTTCTTCTCTGCAGAGCTACTGACAAGTCAGTCATCTGTGGAGGCTGAGAAAACTAATGTGTGTGTTTTTTTTCCTGTGGGGACCAATATGTCAGGGGCTTTGGTAGCAGTTGAATGTGTGTGTGTGTGTGTGTGTGTGTGTGTGTGTGTGTGTGTGTGTGTGTGTGTGTGCGTGTGTGTGTGTGTGTGTGTGTGTGTGCGTGTGTGTGTGTGTGTGTGTGTGATAGGTGGGGAGGGGGTTGTGTGTGCAGGGAATGATCTCAGCGAACTGAAAAAAGGGGGGAGTGGCTTACAGGCACTGCATTTCACAGGAGGTCACTCCCTTACAAGTCCACCTCCTTTTTACAGATGCGTGCCTTAGTGATCTTCACTACTAGAAAGCCCACATGTGGCTACTTTCAGAAATTTTCCAGGGACACTATAAATTCCTAATCCACTCCTGCCTGGGTGCATGCATTCCAAGCCTAGGACTGGCTCAGCCTGACAGTGGGCAGTAGTGGTTTGCAGGGCACCTGACAAGCAGACGGCGGCTCTACTCTGGCTGCCTACTGCTATTGAAACTCTTAGCTACGATCAAGCAGCAGCTCATACTGCTGAGCCAGCAGTAGTGGGAGCAACAGAGTGGGGAGTAGAGAAAGTGGTGGTAGCGGGCTGTAAGAAACTGGTCACTGGTTCTGGAGGAGGGTTGCTGCAGATGCCCAGCTGCTACAGCTCCTCCTCTCATGGGCCTTTGTGGAGTCCAGCAGGCTGAGCCTGCACTGCCTCCCTGCAGCCAGGCAGATTGAGGCTAAGGTTACAGTTTTATTGGTCTTGTGAGTGCTGTGCAGAGGTGCAGGGGATGGGGGGCGGGGTTTGTGGGTTTAATAATGTGGGGCATAATGTGCATGGGTCATTACTGTGTGACTTAATGTGTATGAAGGCATTACTAATGTGGGGCATACGGTGTAAGGGTCATTACTGTGTGGCATAATGTGTATGAGGACATTACTAATGTGTGGCATAATGTGTAAGGGGCATTACTGTGTGGCATTATGTGCATAAGGTGCACTACTGTGTGGTGTTACATGCATAAAGTGCACTACTGTGTGGTGTTACATGCATAAAGTGCACTACTGTGTGGTGTTACATGCATAAAGTGCACTACTGTGTGGTGTTACATGCATAAAGTGCACTACTGTGTGGTGTTACATGCATAAAGTGCACTACTGTGTGGAGTAATGTGAATAAAGGGCACTATTGTGTGATGTAATGTGAATAAGGAACAATACAGTGTGCTGTATAATAGGAATAAGGAGCTGTCAGGATCCATCACATGATTGGATCCCAGAATATAATATTTCTCATATTGTGGCAGCACGGATGGTGTAATGGTTAGCATTACTGCCTCACAGCACTGAGATCATGGGTTCAATTCCCACCGTGGCCCTAACTGTGTGGAGTTTGTATATTCTCCCCGTACTTGCGTGGGTTTCCTCCGAGTTCTCTAGTTTCCTCCAACAATCCAAAAATATACAGGTAGGTTAATTGGCTCCCAACTAAATTAACCCTAATGTGAATGTGTATGTGTGTACATGTGGTAGGGAATATAGATTTTAAGCTCCACTGGGGCAGGGTCTGATATAAATGGCCAAATATTCTCTGTAAAGCGCTGCGGAATATGTGCGCGCTATATAAACAACTGGTAATAAATAATAAATAAATAATATTGTATGTGTGGTAAAATTTTATTTTCTGTGAACTGCATGCCATTCCCCTCTGCTAGGTTGTAAAACTGTAGACATAACCCCAGGGATGCTAAGAGGTGATCACTACATTTGACCATGCTACTAGGTCCTTAAGCCATGAATGTGTTTAGAAGGGACAATAAATAGGAAGAAGAAATTTATGTTCGGCAACAGTGAATTTTTATCCTGTGCCAGTCATAAATGTTTGAGGGGTGGAAGACTGCATCATTCAGTTCCCATCTTCAAACAAACTGTGCAAGATAGCATTGATCTTCAATCAAACTGCCCCTTTCACTGTAATATGTGTGTTCATTCTCATGGGGTGTAACTGCTGCTAGAAGTGAACCCATAAACTTACCTGTGCCACCCCCACAGCCAGAACCTAAATTTGTGTGTAAGTTTAGGCTTCTGAATTATCTCCTTTTATTTTTGTTTGAGATTGTACCGTACTCTGTATGCATTCATAAAATATTCTTAATAATCTTTGTAACACTTTTTGTAACTAAAGCTATGAAGTATTCTTGGAATTAAAATTACAATTCTAGTTCCTGATTCTTTGCTTCTTAAACCGAAGGCCTCATGTGGCCCATGTCTACCTATTTTTTCTCAAAGTATTGCAGTGTGTGTGACAGGTAAAAGCAAAGACTACCTTGCATTTAAATGCTAAATCCCTCTTGCAGGTGATAGTGAATGTGTTTGTTTAACCCAGTGGGTCCAAAGTGACCCCCACATCACAGGCGGCGATTCTCAGATTGGCGTATCTGGAGAAGCGACTGGCAGGTCCGTGACAGGAGCAATATGTGTATGGTGCAATGTGTATGAGGAGCAATAGGATGTGTGTTGTAATGTGAATAAGGAGATATATGGTGTTTGGTGTAATGTGAATGTGGGGCATAACATGAATAACATGAATAAGGGGCACTACTGTGTAACGTAACATGAATAAGGGACACTATCATGGGATGTAATGTGAATAATTTTGCAGTACTGTGTGGCATAATATGAATTGGGATACTATAGTGTGGCCTCACCCATTCCCAACAAGACCACACCCCTTTTTTGGACATGTGCCTTCAGCGCGCGTTGTCCCTATTTAAAATGTGGAAGCGCCAGTGCTCATGCTGGCACAGAGTACCAAAATGTCTAATTACAGCTCTGTGGATGAGAACTGTGTGGTGCTAGGGGGCACCAGCCAAATCTTGCCTAGGGCATTAAATTGGTAAGGACTGGCTCTGCTGGTACCTTACCTCCGTACACTTTATCTCTCTACAATGCTCAGTATATAGACCCCTTAAGCTGGTTACGCACATTCCATTGAATGGGCGATATATCTGCAGTGCGTTGGCGGGTGTGTACACCTGATATGTGTATGAACAACGTCATACACAGACATATCCGGTTGGCCCTACACAACAGACAATGGCGATATATCTTGCATATCAGTCAACATGTCTTGCTGTGTGTATGGTTGACCCACTGATCACCTGTACACTGGCTGCAGGGACAGACATCACAGCCGGGTGAGCAAATTCAAATGACGGCCCAGTTGTGACATCAGGACAGACACATCGACCGTAGCCACCCCTTTCCCTGCCCCCAAAATGGCCTCACTGTCAATCACTGGCAGTCTGATACCAGGTTACTTGCTACAACGCAGGACCCATTCACGCACGTACAGAACGGTTCCTGCCCATGTGCAAAGGACATATTATCTGTACTTTACGCATCCCAATAGCAATAGCTACGGGATCTGAATTACCCCCATTGTCCATGCAAGAATGTATTCATACATACTTTTTTGTCAAAACAGGTAAATTTGAGCAATAATTATGCAGCAAGGACTGGGGAATGGTCAGAAGAAAGCAAACTGTGGTCAGATAGTGTTATATGTTTAACAAATCAGTGAAAGGCAATATCACAAAATGATGCACAGCTATTAGGGCAGTGTTTAGATGCAGAAAAATTATACAGCTTACAAATCAGTGATTGATAAATATGAGGGCCATTAAAAATAGTTATGGATGGTTAATAAACACAGTCCCCTAAACCAGGCCTAAATCAGGAGGCCTGTTGAGCTGCAGTGCAAGAGTGTGACATATCATAATCTGTATGACCGTTTGGCACTTCCTTAATAGTGCTGGGAGAGGAAGAATGAGTAGGGGCAGCAGTGTAAGGCATTGTTGGTGATAATAGTGTGTAGGAGAACGTTCAGTTGAGACTTCACCCCTGCCCAAGTATGTTTTGGATAGACACACTACAGTTTTTTGCATTAGATGACAAGTTTATCCGGAAACAGATGTAGGACCAAATATAAGAGGATACAAGATTCTGAATTTGTCATGATTTTGGCGAGTTTGCAGCCAGATTTAAAATGCCAATGTTTAGCAAAGCAAAATGAGGTTGGCTTTGCCTTACTAATCATTGACGCTTTAAATTTGGCAGCTACTGTAACTAACCAAAATCTCTACAGTTTCAGAGTCATGCATTCTATTGCATTTGGCCCGTAGTCTTCCAATAGTTCAGGGGCCGACAACTACAAGATATTATTTTGCTTTCATGATGATATTATTGCATTGTATGGTGGAGAGCTATTGTGGTGATATTTGCTGCTCATTCTCAGACTTGCAACTTAACTATATTTCTGCTATATCCCGCCACAATGTGACAAAAAGACTAAGGGCTAAATGTAAGCATACTGTAGGTTTTGCTGTCTAAACTGCATTTCTACATCTGCCATACTGTAAATGGCCATTGGTATTTAAGTACCACCGCAAATCCGGTAACAAATCTTTGAGAATCTGGCAAAAATCCATCACAGTTTTCAAGCGCTGCACACATAAATATTATCTGTGCAGACTTTGATGTCTAAAACAGTGAAACTCCCCATCTGATTGGCTGACACAATGCTCCAACGACCACCAACGAGTGGGGGAGGGGGGATTTCTATTGCCTATAAATATATGTATATATAGATTATGATGTTTACTCATTGAAACGTTGAGATTTCTATCTGCTTGTGTTAGAGATGAGTAGGTTTGATTCTCAAAGAACCGAACCCCCCTGAACTTTACGATCTGGGCCAGGAACCGAGTCCCGCTCTGGACTTCCCGCCAGACTTGGATCCCAGAACGAAGCAAAACATCATCATCCCACTGTCGGATTCTTGCGGGTTTTGGATTTCATATACAGAGCCCCGCATTGCCGCCATTTTCACTCTGGACTTGGAGAGTGAGGGAGACAGACCTCTGTCTCTCCCTGTGGGTGGTTGTGTCGGGTGGGGTCACTGTGTGCTCTCTAAGGGTGCTGTCCTGTCACTGTGGTGTCCCCGTGATGTTAGGGGTGCTGTCCTGGCTGTCACTGGTGTTTCATGTGCTGTTAGGGGTGCTGCAGCTGTACATGGGTGTTGCTGTCCTGGCTGTCACTGTGCTGTACAGGGGCACTGTCCTTCTGTATGCTGTGAAAATACAGGAGTGCTGGCCCTGTCTTCTATGCTGTAAAAATTCAGGGGTGCTGTGAAATAAATGTACACTGGCCCTGTCTTGTATGCTGTCAAATCCAGGGGTGCAGTGAAAATAAATGTACAGTGGCCCTATCTTGTATACTGTAAAAATTCAAGGGTGCAGTGAAAATAAATGTACAATAGCCCTGTCTTGTATGCTGCAAAAATTCAGGGGTGCAGTGAAAATAAATGTACACTGGCCCAGTCCTGTATGCTATAAAACTACAGGGGTGCTGTGAATAGAAAGGGGTGCTGGCCCTGTTTTGTATGCTGTAAAACTACAGGGGTGTTGTGAGAAAAAGGGTGCTGGCACTGTCCTGTGTGCTGTAAAAATACTGGGGTGCTGTGAAAATAAATCTACACTGACCCTGTCTTGTATGCTGTAAAAATTCAGGGGTGCTGTGAAAATAAGGGGGCACTGTTCTGTGTGCTGCAATAATAAAGGGGTGCTGTCCTATAAAATGGAGAACAAAAATTTGGAGGAAAAAATAGTGAAAGATCAGGAACCACTTCCAGTTCCTAATACTAGTGCTGAAGCTGCTACTTCCACCAGTCATGTCATTGACGATGCAATTCCATCAACGTCGTCTGCTAAGGCCAATGCCCAATGTCATAGAGGGCATGTAAAATCCAAGAAGCAAAAATTAAGAACAAAAAAAATAAGAATTGCCTAATAAGAAACGTAAAATTGACAATATGCCATTCACAACACGAAGTGGCAAGGAAAGGCTAAGGCCTTGGCCTATGTTCATGACTGGTAGTTCACCTTCTCATGAAGATTGAAGCCCTTCTTCCTCTCAAAAAGTTAGAAAAATAAAGCTTGTTAAAAGCACAGGAAAAAACAACTGTGCGTTCAGAGATATCACAAATCCCCAAGGAGAGTCCAAGTGTTTGCGGTTGCAATGTCTAGGCCTGACCTTCCCAAGACTGTATGGGAAGAGGAGGCTCCTACCACCATTTGAACACCCCCTGCAAGTGCTGGGAGGAGCACCACCAGTCCAGTTACTGATATTGAGATTGAGAATGTCACTGTAGAAGTACACTAGGATGAGGAGGATATTGGTGTAGCTGGGGCTGAGGAGGAAGTTGACTATGAGGATTCTGATGGTGATGTGGTTTGTTTGAATAAGGCATCAGTGGAGACAGTTGTTGGCCATGGGATGAAAAAGCCCATTGTCATGCCTAGGCAAAATATCAAAAAAGCCACCTCTTCGGTGTAGAATTATTTCTCCATAAATCCAGACAAAAGGTGTCAAGCCATCTGTTGCATTTGTCAAGCCATAATAAGTAGGGGTAAGGACGTTAACCACGTAAGAACATCTTCCCTTATACGTCACCTGCAGCGCATTCATCATAAGTCATTGTCAAGTTCAGAAACTTTGGGTAATAGTGTAAGCCAGTGGTTCCCAAGCTGTGTGCCTAGGCACCCTGGGGTGCCTCAGGACACTAGCAGGGGTGACTTGAATTGGTGGTCCAGGACCAATTCAAACTATTTTTGGTCAAAGTAACAGACAAAACCAGTGCTTGTGGCTGCCAATTATAAAATATGAGGACAAACAGAAGCAAATATTGTCCCGCAACACACTAAAGAAACTAAGGATGACACATAAACATAATTTACTTATTGTTTTCTAAAATTCTCAAAGAAACTTTTGGCCTAGGGGGTGCCGTAAAAAATTCTGATACTCTAGGGCGCCATGATTAAAAAAAAGTTTGGGAACCACTGGCGTAAGCAATCCACTGACACCTAAATGATGTGGTTTGTTTTAATATTATTTCTCTGTGAGGATGAGGATGTAAGCACTAAAGGGGGGGGGGGGAATCTGAGGATGAGGACGACATCTTGCCTCTGTACAGCCAGTTTGTGCAAGGAGAGATTAAATTGCTTCTTTTTTGGTGGGGGCCCAAACAAAGCAATCATTTCAGCCACAGTCATGTGGCAGACCCTGTCGCTGAAATGATTAGTTTGTTAAAGTGTGCATGTCCTGTTTATACAACATAAGGGTGGGTGGGAGGGCCATGGATAATTCCATCTTCCACGTCTTTTCTTTGTCTGCCACATCATTCCAGGGGTGCTGTTGCCTGTCTGCTGTGCTGTGTAATTCTTCAGGGGTGCTGCCTATGCTGTACTTGAACCTAGGTTTAAATTAAAGCCTAGAGCAGAATATGAACAACCTGCTTTATTTCTTCTAAAACCAACTAGATATTAACCCCTGATGAAGTCCTAAGGACGAAACACGTTGGGTTCCAATTACATTGCTCATCAGGACATACATCTGAACAACTCTGTTGAATATTGGATGTTCTATCTGTATTATAGACACCACCAGAGAAAAACTTGTCAGACGATTTTAAAATAATTGTTCGTGCAATTGATGTATGTGATCCTGTAACAGATCTTTTATGTATTTGCGTTTTAGATGTATATAACAATGTTTAAAAATGTATTGTCTTTTTTATGATAATAAAAGAATTTTTATCTTTATTTGCGATAATTGATTAAGGTGGTACAGCTCCCTTGAGAACTTTCTATTCTTTATGTCTCTATTGTAATACCTTGTCTAACAGGAGGTATTTCTCCGAGGTGTGTATATATATATATATATATATATATATATATATCTATCAAACAGAGAGATGTGTAGATCAGTGCGCTCCTCTAGGAATCAACAGTAAAGTAAATTACTTATCTGACAAATTAAATCTCACTAGTATGATGTCCACGCAAACCTGAGAACAAAGTCTTTCAGGGCTTAATAAGTCCTTAAAAACACCTTCCACTCTTCAGGGTGGCTGCTCAGTTCTTCCATATACCATAGGTATACGGTATAAGTTCTGTAGCAAAAAGGATGTAGAAGAACAAGCGCCTAATGGTGTAATAAGTTCTTAACGTGCAAGATGACACTCAGAGAATATTAAATGCGTACCGGATAATAACTTTGTAACAGGCCTATCAAGATACCACTCAAGTTGTTTCTCACCATCTGGGCCCACCGCTTGCTAGTTCCGCCACTGGGGGTTGCGGTCCAAGTCAGTCCTCCTGTTGGTGTACACTGGCCAAAACTGTGACACAGGGACCCTCTTCTGGGCCTTCCACTGGATGGATTTAGATGAAAACTTGAATAAACTGTAATAACATACCTCTCAACATGATCCTCTCCAGGAAGGACACAATGAGCGGAACTAGCAAGCGGTGGGCCCAGATGGTGAGAAACAACTTGAGTGGTATCTTGATAGGCCTGTTACAAAGTTATTATCCGGTACACATTTAATATTCTCTGAGTGTCATCTTGCACGTTAAGAACTTATTACACCATTAGGCGCTTGTTCTTCTCCATCCTTTTTGATATATATATATATATATATATATATAGAGAGAGAGAGAGAGAGAGAGAGAGAGAGAGAGAGATAGATACAGTGCCTTGCTAAAGTAATCACCCCCCTTTGCATTTTTCATGTTTTGTTGCCTCACAATCTGGAATTGAAATGGATTGTTTGAAGGTTTGCATCATTTCATTCTCAGAACATGCCTACAACGTTTGAAGATATATACATATATATATATATGGAAAACAAAAGGTGAGAATAGGCGCCTCCTAGTGTAATATTATATATATAATGTGACCATCACCCTTGATATCACCCTGTAAAGTGGAACTGTACCGTGTATGGTGGAATTCCAACCACCTTTAGAATAGCATAAAGTCACAATTTGAGCGGCGTCATCAGTGATCTCAATGATCTCCTGTTAATCTTCCTTCATCTTGTTACTCATTTGGTCAGAAAAAGAGTAAAAAAGACCAATAGTGTAATACTATTTACACAAACAATATACATTTATTTGGAACTAGTCCGACAGTAAAAACATTGCCCGTACCATATAATAAAATAAAAACAGCTTATCTGTGTTTTAAGTCGTCCATACGAGTGAACACTATATATATATATATATATATATATATTTGTGAAGCAATCAACAAATAGGACAAAATAACAGAAAACTTCAGCGTGCATAACTATTCAACCCCCTAAAGTCAGTACTTTGTAGAGCCACCTTTGCGGCAATTACAGCTGTAAGTCGCTTTGGATAAGTCTCTATGAGCTTGCCACATCTTGACACAGGGATTTTTGCCCATTCCTCAAGGCAAAACTGCTCCAGCTCCTTCATGTTGGATGGTTTCCGGTTGTGAGCAGCAATCTTTAAGTATGACCAAAGATTCTTAATTGGATTGAGATATGGGCTTTGACTAGGCCATTCCAACACATTTTAATGTTTCCCATTAAACCACTCGCGTGTTGCTTTAACAGTATGCTTCGGGTCATTTTCCTGCTGTAATGTGAACCTCCGTCTCAGTGTCGAATCACAGGCAGACTGAAACAGGATTTGCTCAAGAATATCCCTGTATTTAGCACCATCCATCTTTCCCTCGACTCGAAACAGTTTCCCAGTCCCTGCTGCTGAAAAACATCCCCACAGCATGATGCTGCCAGCACCATGTTTCACTGTGGGGATGGTGTTCTAGGGGTGATGGGATGTGTTGGGTTTGTGCCAGACATAGCGTTTCCCTCTGTGGCCGAAAAGTTAAATTTTAGTCTCATCTGACCAGAGCACCTTCCTCCATATATTTGGGGAGTCATCCACATGCCTATTGGCAAACTCAAAACATGCCTTCTTATTTTTAACACTAAGTAATGGCTTTTTTCTGGACACTTTTCCATAAAGCCCAGCTCTATGAAGTGTACGGCTTATTGTGGTCACATGCACAGATACACCAGTCTCTGCTGTGGAACTCTGCAGCTCCTTCAGTGTTACCTTTGGTCTCTATGCTGCCTCTCTGATGAATGCCCTCCTTGCCCGGTCTGTGAGTTTTGGTGGCCTGCCCTCTCTTGGCAGGTTTGTTGTGGTACCATGTTCTTTCCATTTGAAGATGGTGGATTTGATGGTGCCCCGGGGGATCATCAAAGATTTGGATATTTTTTATAACCCAACTCTGACTTGTACTTCTCAACAACTTTGTCCCCGACTTGTTTGGAGAGCTCCTTGGTCTTCATGGTGTGATGCCTTTTGCTTAGTGGTGGTGCAGTCTCTGGGGCCTTTCAGAAAAGGTGTGTTTACTTTATACTGACAGATCATATGACACTTAAATTGTACACAGGTGGACTTCATTTCACTAATTATGTGACTTCTGAAGGTAATTGGTTGCACCATAACTTTTGAGGGGCTTCATAGTAAAGGGGGTGAATACATATGCACATGCCAATTTTCACATTTTTATTTAGAAAAATAATTTTTTATATACATTTTTCTAATTTCACTTCACCAACTTAGACTATTTTGTGCATATCCATCACATAAAATTCAGATTAAAAAAACAAACAAATTAAATTACAGGTTGAAATGTAACAAGATAGGTAAAAAGCCAAGGGGGTGAATACTTTAGCAAGGCACTGTATATACAGAACATTTATGAAATCCCTGGTAGCCTCTCCTCAAGGCCCTACTTCTACTGTAGGGGGTGGGTCCAAATTGTCCACAAATTATTGGTGCAGCCAATCATGTGCTGTGCTCCATATTGCGCTTTTGGGGATATTGGGTGGAGGAGAATGACAGGGTTCTCGGACAACTCGCCCATCATGGACATCAGTGAGGCGGTATCCGGACTCCAGGTCGACAGCAAAAAGGTCGACACACCTTAGGTCGACGCCAATTTGTCGACACACCTTAGGTCGACATGGACAAAAGGTCGACAGGAACAAGGTCGACATTGAAAAAGGTCGACATGAGTTTTTCCACAATTTTTTTCTTTTTTTGAACCTTTTCATACTTAACGATCCACGTGGACTACGATTGGAACGGTAATCTGTGCCGAGCGAAGCGGTAGCGGAGCGAAGGCACCATGCCCGAAGCATGGCGAGCGAAGCGAGCCATGCGAGGGGACATGGGTTCCCGGTCACTCTACGAAGAAAACGACACCAAAAAAACATAAAAAACTCATGTCGACCTTTTTCCATGTCGACCTTGTTCCTTTCGACCTTTTGTCCATGTCGACCTTTTGTCCATGCCGACCTAAGGTGTGTCGACCAATTGGCGTCGACCTAAGGTGTGTCGACCTTTTTGCTGTCGACACTGAGTCCCAGACCCCAGTGAGGCATAGCACTGGGAAATTGCATCAAAGTTAGTCCGAACCTGTTAGTACATATATGGGGGGTAAATTTACTAAGATTCGTGTTTTCCCGTTTGAGGTCAAAGTTCAATCACGAATGACATCGAAAGTGTAAACCTGCAACTTTTTGAATTTATTACGCCTAATTTACTAAGCTGTCGTATTCGGGTTTTTCTTTTGTTCCGATGTCGATGTCATTCGTTGTTTTTTTTCTATTTTTACGGCAGTGATTAGCAAAACACTGCCGACTTTTTAAAAATGAATCTCGGCCGGATCTGTGTGATCCGTGCTGGGGTTCATTTTTTTTTTTTTTTTAAATTAAACATTGTAAAATAAAAAAAAAAATTGCGTGGGGTCCCCCCTCCTAAGCATAACCAGCCTCGGGCTCTTTGAGCCGATCCTGGTTGCAGAAATATGGGGGGAAAAATGACAGGGGTTCCCCCATATTTAAGCAACCAGCATCGGGCTCTGCGCCTGGTCCTGGTTCCAAAAATACGGGGGACAAAAAGAGTAGGGGTCCCCCGTATTTTTAAAACCAGCACCGGGCTCCACTAGCTGGACAGATAATGCCACAGCCGGGGGTCACTTTTATATAGTGCCCTGCGGCCGTGGCATCAAAAATCCAACTAGTCACCCCTGGCCGGGGTACCCTGGGGGAGTGGGGACCCCTTCAATCAAGGGGTCCCCCCCCCAGCCACCCAAGGGCCAGGGGTGAAGCCCGAGGCTGTCCCCCCCCATCCAATGGGCTGCGAATGGGGGGGCTGATAGCCTTTGTTGTAAATGAAAAGATATTGTTTTTAGTAGCAGTACTACAAGTCCCAGCAAGCCTCCCCCGCATGCTGGTACTTGGAGAACCACAAGTACCAGCATGCGGCGGAAAAACGGGCCCGCTGGTACCTGTAGTACTATTACTAAAAAAAAAACAAATAAACACAAGACACACACACCGTGAAAGTAAAGATTTATTACATACATCCACACAAACATACATACATACTTACCTTATGTTCACACGAGGGTCTGTCCTCTTCTCCAGTAGAATCCAAGGGGTACCTGTTGAATAAATTCTACTCACCAGATCCCGGGTCCCAGGGTCCTCGGGGCAACCATTTGTAATCCAGGTACTTGAATAAAATAACAAAACGGAGAGCCGAGCCACGAACTGAAAGGGGCCCCATGTTTTCACATGGGACTCCTTTCCCCGAATGCCAGAAACCCACTCTGACTGATGTCTAAGTGGGTTTCTTCAGCCAATCAGGGAGCGCTACGTTGTAGCACCCTCCTGATCGGCTGTGTGCTCCTGTACTGTATGACAGGCGGCACACGGCAGTGTTACAATGTAGCGCCTATGCGCTCCATTGTAACCAATGGTGGGAACTTTCTGCTCAGCGGTGACGTCACTTTAGGTCAACCGCAGGGCAGAAAGTTCCCACCATTGGTTACAATGGAGCGCATAGGCGCTACATTGTAACACTGCCGTGTGCCGCCTGTCATACAGTACAGGAGCACACAGCCGATCAGGAGGGTGCTACAACGTAGCGCTCCCTGATTGGCTGAAGAAACCCACTTAGACATCAGTCAGAGTGGGTTTCTGGCATTCGGGGAAAGGAGTCCCATGTGAAAACATGGGGCCCCTTTCAGTTCGTGGCTCGGCTCTCCGTTTTGTTATTTTATTCAAGTACCTGGATTACAAATGGTTGCCCCGAGGACCCTGGGACCCGGGATCTGGTGAGTAGAATTTATTCAACAGGTACCCCTTGGATTCTACTGGAGAAGAGGACAGACCCTCGTGTGAACATAAGGTAAGTATGTATGTATGTTTGTGTGGATGTATGTAATAAATCTTTACTTTCACGGTGTGTGTGTCTTGTGTTTATTTGGGTATTTTTTTAGTAATAGTACTACAGGTACCAGCGGGCCCGTTTTTCCGCCGCATGCTGGTACTTGTGGTTCTCCAAGTACCAGCATGCGGGGGAGGCTTGCTGGGACTTGTAGTACTGCTACTAAAAACAATATCTTTTCATTTACAACAAAGGCTATCAGCCCCCCCATCCGCAGCCCATTGGATGAGGGGGGACAGCCTCGGGCTTCACACCTGGCCCTTGGGTGGCTGGGGGGGGGACCCCTTGATTGAAGGGGTCCCCACTCCCCCAGGGTACCCCGGCCAGGGGTGACTAGTTGGATTTTTGATGCCACGGCCGCAGGGCACTATATAAAAGTGACCCCCGGCTGTGGCATTATCTGTCCAGCTAGTGGAGCCCGGTGCTGGTTTTAAAAATACGGGGGACCCCTACTCTTTTTGTCCCCCGTATTTTTGGAACCAGGACCAGGCGCAGAGCCCGATGCTGGTTGCTTAAATATGGGGGAACCCCTGTCATTTTCCCCCCCATATTTCTGCAACCAGGATCGGCTCAAAGAGCCCGAGGCTGGTTATGCTTAGGAGGGGGGACCCCACGCAATTTTTTTTGAGAAAATAATCACTTTCCCACCCCTTCCCACTGATATACATGCACGGATCTCATGGATCCGTGCATGCCTATACAATCACGGTAAAAAAAAGCAGGTCTATTTTTTTTAAGCACTTTTTTACGAGTTGTAATTTTTCACGGCAGTGTTTGGTTTTTTTTTGCTTTGCACTTCTTAGTAAATTACCGAGATTCATAGTTAAACAGCCGCGTTTTGACCGATGGTGTATTCATTCGTAATTTTTTTGTTGGACTTCCAAAAAATTACGAATGCCCTCATCACTGCCGTGATTATTGCTTAGTAAATTACCGAGATGACACTTTGATGAAAAAACGGCATCTCGGTCAAAATCGGGACCTTAGTAAATTTACCCCATTGTGTGAGTACACAAGGAAAGAGCTCACTGCTCCAGGAATACACAGTACTTCCTAACAAAACCACTGTATAATGATAAACTTGTTTTAAAAAGTGCAATAACATATTCAGTACAAAAAAAAAAAAACTTTACTAGAGGCAGTCTCTGATTACATCCTTCAAATCCATATTCACAACCACTTTTTTCTCATTTGAAAGTATGGCAAGATCCTCTCCCTTCCAAACAAACTGTCCTCTCCCATCCAAACAAACTGTTACCTAGTGCTGCTGCTCTTCTCCATCACCTGAATCATTCTTACAATTAACAGACTTACACATAGGGGAAATTCAGAATTACGTTTTTACAGCTGGTCGACTTAATGCAACCTATTTTCAGCGTGATCCTTATATTACTATTCAAATATAAAATGCTTAATGTGGCCCCAATACCAGATTAACAATGGGGCGGAAGGCGCTACAGCTCCAGGCCTCCACATGAAAATAGGCCCATCATTATGGCAGCGTGATGATCACTAGCCACCAGCTGGCCACATGGTCTGCCATAAATCATAACTATTAAGTTTGCATTTCCTAATCTTTTCACATACTGCAAAGTAAGGAGGACATGTACTAAGCAGTGATAAAAGTGGAGAAGTGAGCCAGTGGAGAAGTTGCCCATGGCAACCAATCAGCTGCTCTGTATACTTTCATAGTATGCAAATTATAAATGTTACGTCAATGCTGATTTATTGCCATGTCCAAATCCTCCACTGGCTCACTTCTCCACTTTTTTTTTTTTTAAATTCAGTACTTTATTATTGAAAGTTTTTCCATAAACAGACAAACATAAAAACAGCAACCATACAACAAAAGAAATTTTTTAAAAAGAACATAAGATTAGGTCAAGTAGGTACAGTACATGTGAAAACAAATGCAGCAGCACAGTCAGATTTTCATCACAATATCAGATAAGTGCAGTTCAATAACTGGCACAAATAGGAAGACATCACATCAAAATGTAAACATAACAAGAGTGTAGAAAGGAATAAGCACCCAGACAGCTCCGAGATAAATGCAAACTCCCAACGTCCGATATCAATAACGTGTAACCCTCCCCTTACCTCATTAGCCCCATTCCGAAAATTGACATATTCCGGCCCTCAATCTGAGTTGTTCGCTCGCTAGATGCTTTTAGCAGCATTGCACACGCTAGGCCGCCGCCCTCTGGGAGTGTATCTTAGCTTAGCAGAATAGCGAATGAAAGATTAGCAGAACTGCTACTAAATAATTCCCTGCAATTTCTGAGTAGCTCCAGACCTACTCACAGATTGCGATCAGCTCAGTCCGTTCAGTTCCTGGTTTGATGTCACAAACACGCCCTGCGTTCGGCCAGCCACTCCCCCGTTTCTCCAGACACTCCCGCATTTTTCCCTGACACGCCTGCGTTTTTTTGCAAACGCCGGGAAAACGCTGAGTTACCACCCAGAAACGCCCCTTACCTGTCAATCATTTACCGAACAGCAGTGCGACTGAAAAGCGGCAAAGAGCAAACAACTCGGAATGACCCCCTCCATCTATCCCATTTACCATAATAGTTAGCCAACGTGCCTCTAGATCTAAACATCACCTTTTCATGTCCAGAGACTTCGTTAACTAAAGCTCTCCAGTGATAGATACTGGGCGATACGTCTCCACTTTTATCACTGCTTAGTACATGTCCCCCTAAGATCCTCCATTGAGACCGATATTAACACAGATTGTCTAATTGAATAGTAAAAAGATATGGCCATGTTTTTTTTAGCCATGTTAAGTAATCTTCGGCTAACTAGGGACTAAGGGACCGATTCAGACCTGGACGTAAAAACACCCGTCAGCGCTGTTTGTCAAGGCCAAACAGCGCTGACGAATGCTCTTTTTCTCAGGCATCCCTAACTACTGCGCATGCGCCATTGTATACATACTCCCGGCACATGTGCAGTAGTGATTTCCGATCGCGGTGGCCATTTTTGTTTTCCTGTCACTATAGCAACCCGGCAGCGGTGTCCATAACGTCTGCCCGGAGCAGACGAAGCAATGGGCCCCATTTATCAACGAGTTTCCTTGCTGGAAAGGGGTAAATGGGACCAATTTCTATTTATCAAGGCTAATAGCGCTGCTAACTAGCAGTGCTATTAGCCTTTCATTTTCCCTATAGTGCTGCACAGTAAAGTCTATTTAACAACGAGTGCAATTTCTGAAATAGCGCTCGCTTACCTAAAATTGCTTTGTCTGCTCCGGGCAGACGTTATGGACACCGCTGCAGCGGTGTCCGTCCTGCGCTCCGGCTCCCCTCTCCCGCAGCAATCCCGGCATGCATCACGCCTGCCGGGTTGCTATAGTGACAGGAAAACAAAAATGGCAGCCGTGTCCGGACATCACTACTGCACATGTGCCGGGAGTATGTATACAACGGCGCATGCGCAGTAGTTAGGGATGCCGGAGAAAAAGAGCATTCGTCAGCGCTGTTTGGCCTTGACAAACAGCGCTGACGGGTGTTTTAACGTTACCGCTTGCCAGCGACAGCTTCAATGCTGAATACTAGTAAAAAAGCGCGGCGAGCGGTAACGTTAATTAGCATAAGAATTTTTTTTCATTCATAAATGGGGGCCAGTTTTAGGTAAGCGGGCGCTATTTCAGAAATAGCGCTCGTTGTTAAATAGACTTTACTGTGCAGCACTATAGGGAAAATGAAAGGCTAATAGAGCTGCTAGTTAGCAGCGCTATTAGCCTTGTTAAATAGAAAGTGGTCCCATTTACCACCTAAAATGAGTTTCCAGCAAGGAAACTCGTTGATAAATGGGGCCCATTGCTTCGTCTGCTCCGGGCAGACGTTATGGACACCGCTGCAGCAGTGTCCGTCCTGTGCTCCGGCTCCCCCCTCCCGCAGCAATCCCGGCATGCATCACGCCTGCCGGGTTGCAATAGTGACATGAGAACAAAAATGGCAGCCGTGTCCGGAAATCACTACTGCGTATGTGCCGGGAGTATGTATACAACGGCGCATGCGCAGTAGTTAGGGATCACAGAGAAAAAGACTATTCGTCAGCACTGTTTGGCCTTGAAAAACAGCACTGACGGGTGTTTTAACATTACCGCTCGCCAGGGACAGCTGAATACAAGTAAAAAAGCGCGGCGAGCGGTAACGTTAATTAGCATAAGACATTTTTTTCGTTCATAAAAGGGGGCCAATTCTAGGTAAGCGAGCGCTATTTCAGAAATAGCGCTCGTTGTTAAATACACTTTAGTGTGCAGCAGCATAGGGAAAATTAAAGGCTAATAGCGCTGCTAGTTAGCAGCGCTATTGCGCTGCTAGTTAGCAGCGCTATTAGCCTTGTTAAATAGAAATTGGTCCCATTTACCACCTAAAACGAGTTTCCAGCAAGGAAACTCGTTGATAAATGGGGCCCAATGTCACAAAATTTTGTGAATTTGTGTACAGTTTACTTTTTTCACTTTAAAAGTCCAGAGTGTCGTCCCTTTTCTCAGTATATGTATAATGATGCAATTCACCCCCCCCCCCCCCCAACCTCTCCTCCAACTAGTGGCCACCTGCATCTCGTCTCCGGGAGGTTGCATGTGGGGGGGTTGCAGGTTAGGGGGTGCTAGGCTGAAGCTTTGCCTAGGGTGTAGAGAGACCTTGCACCGGTCCTGGGTATATGTGCTTTTTTTTAGCACATCTACAATTAAATAGGCCCCTATATCGCCCAAAGTGGGATGGAAATTTGATGTGAATGAATGGGGCCTGGCTGGCCTGGCATTTTGATTCTTATGAGAGGAGTCCCATTGATTATCAGGCCAAAAGGACTTTTTGTCTCTTGCCATTCTGCCACCACCCCCTCACACACACATTCGACAAGCCTCTAATTATAGTCCTGCCAGCAGATTTAACATAGATCTACCATTGGTGAACAATTAATTTAGGGGTGATAGGTGCTTCAAATACTATAAATATCATTACAGATGTTAATATCTATGGCAGCAAACTAATTTTTAAAACTGATGTCTGTGATGTTAGTGTATTAGTTTGCTTAATATTTGTAGATACTCCGTTACTAATCTGTGTAAGCCTGAATCTTCAGTGATGGTCCCTGGGACCAGGGGGATGCTGGGAAGTGGGTGGTCCAGTGTGCAGTGTGCCTGGAGTTGGTGAGGGAATAAACAGCACAGCAGGGAAACTCACATGTCTCTGTGTCCTGATGACTGGATTTACAAACGTATGAACAAAACATGGTGTCAGAAGAAGTTTAACTTGGACTGCTAGTGCTCTCAGAGTGTGAAAGAATCTTGCAGAATTCTGTGGCTGTGATACTCTGTGTCTGCAAAGCCTGCCATGTGCTCCTATCTTCAAACAGTGAGTAACCATGGATAAACTAGCTCCTCCAACCGGCATGCTGATGTCTGGTAACTTGTCTGAAAACTGGAAAAGATTTAAGCAAAGGTGTAATATATATCTTGCTGCATGTGGAGCTGATTCAGAGGCTGACATAACAAAGGCATCCATTTTCCTCCATGTGATAGGAGAGGATGTGCTGGACATTTATAATAGTTTTCAGTTTGATGAGGGGCAGAATATGGTGCTATCTTCTATAATGCAAAAGTTTGAAGATTATTTTGTGCCAAGGAAAAATGTGACATATGAAAGATATAAGTTTTTCACATGTGATCAGAAGTCTGTAGATGGATTTGATCAGTATGTTACAGAGCTGCAATCACTCAGTAAAACCTGTGAGTTTGGTGATTTAAAGGATTCACTGATTAGAGATCGTATTGTCTGTGGAATACCTGATAATGGACTCAGAGAGAGATTGCTGAGAGAGCAAGACCTAACACTAGAAAAGGCAGTGACTATGTGTAGATCTGCAGAAATAACTAGATTTCAAGCCAAAAAAGTTACACAAGGAAGCTGATGTGCATGTAGTGCAGAAAACAGAGCCATGCAAACCTCCATTCTCAAGAATGAAGCAGTCTAAGCCACAGTCTAATAAGGAAATGTGTAGTAGATGTGGAAATGCTCACAATGCTAAAACGTGCCCTGCTTATGCTAAAACCTGCATGAAATGTGGTAGACTTAATCACTTTGCAAAATGCTGTAAAATTAAAAGTACAACAACCAAAGTGCATGCTGTTAAACAAACAGATTAATTCTTTGTGGATTGCATTGAACTTTGCAGTGCAGATAAGAAAGAATGGATTGTCCCTTTAACTGTGAACGAGATTGTCATTCCCTTTAAGCTTGATACTGGTGTGCAGGTGAATTTAATATCATTTCAAGACTATAAGACTTAGAGTAAAACCTAAAATTCATCCAGCCAAAGTGAAAGTTACAGGGTACACTGGGGAGAAAATTCCTGTGAAAGGTACATGCTTAGTGACACTGAAATATAAGGGACAACAGTTTAAAACATCTCTACTGATTGTGGATAAAAATGTGCAACCAATTCTAGGATTAAGTTCCTGTGAGAAACTGAGCTTGCTAAAGAAAGTTTTTATGGTGACATTACAAGTAGAAGATGACTGCAAATCGATGTTTACAGAATACAGAGACTTGTTTGAAGGTCTAGGTTGTTTGCCTGGAGCGCAAACAATAAATATAGACAAACAAGTTTCTTCAGTGATACACCCCTGTAGAAAAGTGTTGTTTGCGCTGAGAGAAAAACTGAAACAAGAGTTAAATCACATGGAAGCCTTGGGTGTGATACAGAAAGTTGATGAGCCTACTGAATGGGTAAGCTCCTTAGTAATTGTTGAAAAGAAAAATGGACAACTCAGAATATGTCTAGACCCCAGAGATTTAAACAAAGCTATTAAACGAGAACATTTCAAACTACCAACCAGAGATGAAATCATGTTGCAATTTGCAGGAGCAAAATGGTTCAGTAAATTGGATGCATCTTCAGGATTCTGGCAAATGAAGCTAGATTAGGCCAGCTCAAAGCTTTGTACATTTAATACACCAGAAGGTCGATACAGATTTCTTCGACTATCATATGGAATATTGTCTGCTCCAGAAGTATATCACAAAAAGATACACAAGATTTTTGAACATATTCCAGGTGTTGAAACAATGATGGATGACATTATTGTCTGGGGATCTACAAAGGAAGAACATGATTCTAGATTGAGACAAGTAATGGAACTTGTCAAGAAAGTGAAACTAAAGCTAAACAAGGACAAATGTGAATTTGGCGTGAATACACTTACCTTTATGGGCGACGTGATCTCGGATCAAGGTGTAAAACCAGACCCAAGGAAAATATCAGTCATAGTGAACATGGAACGTCCTAACAACAAAGACGACGTCAGAAGATTCCTAGGAATGATTACTTAGGAAAGTTTATTTCTCAACTCTCTGAACGAACAGCCTCTCTTAGATGGTTGTTGGACAAAGATAACGAGTGGATGTGGTCACATGAACAAGAAGAAAGTTGGCAAAACTTGAAACAGATCATTACAGAGCAACCAGTGCTAAAATTCTTTGATCCTGCGAAAAGAAAAAGAATTTCAGCAGATGCTTCGCAATTTGGCCTAGGCTCAGTGCTGTTACAAGAACATGAGGATACATGGCAACCAGTAATCTATGCATCAAAAGCACTGACAAGTGCTGAAGCAAGGTATGCTCAGATAGAAAAAGAACTTCTAGCGATCACATATGCATGTGAGCGATTTCATCAGTTTGTGTATGGTCAAACATTTACAGTGGAAACTGACCACAAGCCATTGATAGCTATCATGACTAAATCATTACATGACTGTCCCATGAGAATTCAACAAATGCTTATCAGACTACAGAAATAGGATGTACACTTGCTGTACTGTCCCGGCAAATACATGTACATTGCTGATACACTTTCTTGTGCTGTGGACAAAAGTGAAGGTTCCAAAAGTCTGATGGATAAAGAGATAGAAGCCTATGTTAATTTGATCGTAGCTTCTCTACCAGTGTCTCTTGCAAGACAAGAACAGATTAGGAAAGAAACTGAGACAGATGACACAATGAAAGTGTTGAAAGATATCATTCTGAAAGGTTGGCCAGCAGAAAAACATGCGTGCCCACTGTCTATCCATGATTATTGGATATACCGCAGTGACCTTACAGTTGTCAATGGTATTATTTACAAAGGCAATAGGTTTGTCATACCTGCACGACTAAGAAAAACTATGCTGTGCAAGATACATGAAGGCCACTTAGGAGAAGAAAAATGTAAGCAGAGAGCACGTGAAGTTATGTATTGGCCAAGAATGAACCAAAACATAGCACAGACTACAGCTACATGTGAATTATGTCTTACATATAGACCGAAACAACAAGTCGAGCCACTGAGTCCTCACGCAGTGCCAGAGTGACCGTACCAGAAAGTTGGCGCAGATTTGTTTGATTGTAATGGGAAAACGTACATCGTCGTAACTGATTATTACTCTAACTACCCTGAGGTGAAGACACTACATACAACTACTAGTAAAGCCGTAATCAATTGCATGAAGTCAATCTTTGCAAGGCATGCTGTTCCTATGGAAGTGTTCACTGACAATGGTCCTCAGTTTTCCAGTGCTGAATTTAGACAATTTGCTGATGAGTGGGAATTTGTCCATACTACATCAAGTCCCCACTATCCACGCTCAAATGGGTTGGTGGAAAGTTCAGTAAAAACTGTAAAGAGTATCATGAAAAAAGCTCAAGAAGGTAAAGAAGATTTCTACAAAAGTCTTTTAATCTACTGCAGTACACCTTTACAGAATGGACTTTCTCCTGCACAAATGCTGATGGGAAGGAGGATTAGAGCAAATCTCCCGATATATGATGAACTGCTTAATACACATAACTCAGCGTTTGTCAGACTGAGTAGGGAACGTTAACAGGCGAAACAGAAACTGTTCCATGACAGGCGAGCAAAAAGCTTATCTAATCTAAAATCGGGTGACCAAGTCCGTCTCAGAGATCACGAGAAAGGTATTTGGGTGCAGAAAGGTATTGTGCAAGCACAAGTAGCACCAAGATCTTATACTATACGTACAGAGCGTGGAACGGAAGTAAGAAGAAATCGGGTAGATTTAAGATCTCAACCTAACCATAATGAAGACAACATGACTGAAGAATACCCTTCATCTGACATGTATGATGATCCTGATAATGGTGAACAAACCATGATTCTAGAAAGGTCCAACATGGTCGATGAAACACAGTTGTGTATGAAAGACCCAAAAGGGAAATACGCAGACCTGAGAGACTCATTGAAATGTGTTAGATGATGTTCTTAATATGACGTTGTTAATTGTTACATTGAAGCATACAGGGCTTATCTTTAAAGAAAAGAGGATGTGATGTTAGTGTATTAGAATGCTTAATATTTGTAGACACTCCCTTACTAATCTGTGTAAGCCTGAATCTTCAGTGATGGTCCCTGGGACCAGGGGGATGCTGGGAAGTGGGTGGTCCAGTGTGCAGTGTGCCTGGAGTTGGTGAGGAAATAAACAGCACAGCAATGAACTCACATGTCTCTGTGTCCTGATGACTGGATTTACAAACGTATGAACAAAACAATGTCAGGCTCTTGTTCCACTTATAAATTCTGATAATAAAAAACACTGTTTTATTAAACACCTCAACAGCCCCTTATGTGTGCGTTACTGGGCCTAGGCTGGCTGTTATATTTCTCTCTGAAGTCTACGTTGCATATGACTTGCTTGTAGTAGACTTCAGGGCATTCAATTAGTGGTGCTGGTATTCTGTTTGTTTCTTCTGTGCTTTGCCACCACCAACTTCACAGAAATATCTGTAATGGTGAGTTACCGTAGTTAGTGGTCTGTATATCAGCCGGCCAAAAATGGCAGCATCAAAAATTGAGTTTTACAGTATATGTAAGATGCACATATTATACCAAGACATTTTTGCAGTCTTGCGATCAGATAGTCGCCGCCTACAGGGGGAGTGGGTTTTCGCTGTGCAAGTGTGCGATCGCATGTGTAGCAGAGCTGCACAAACTGATTTTGTGCTGTCTCTGCGCAACCCAGGACTTACACTTCCAGTGCGACAAGAGCAGGCTGACGTCAGACACCCTCGCTGAAAACGCATGATCCCGCCTGAATGGATTCTTCACACAATGCTGTTGCAGGGCGCGATGCCCACTGCAGCCATGCGACACGCCGGCGCAGTACAGTGCATACGCATGTGCAGTTCGGATCTGATCACCCGCTGTGCGAAAACGCACAGCAGCGATCAGACCTGAATTACTCCCCATGTTGATACCAGATTTATAGTAGCTGAGTGGTACATGGGGTTTGATGACACAATCCTCAGCCAATTGTTTCATGTTGCCCCAACCTTACTTATAATGTGTGGCAACTCCCAGAGGAGAGTTAAAGAAAGTTGGCAACTATGATATCTAGAGAGAGAGAGAGAGAGAATGGCTACTGTTCTGTATTATTTGGCCCTATCCCCACTGGTGGCAGACATGCCTTTATTGGCCTCTATCACTGCATTCCTGCTGTGGACCCATCATGTTCCAGTCTTCCACTGCTAGTTACTTTGCACTATATGCATGTGTATTGTATAAGTGACTACAAGTCTTGGGCCCAGTCTCTTGGTTGTGAAACTGGTTCCAAGATCTTTTGATAACATTGAATGGCCCTTAAAGTGATCAGTGGTTCCCCTTTGAGGCATATGTCTTTCTTTCCTCCTGATTAGTCTTAACAGCTAAGAGCAAACTAACATCATTCTTCATCTCCTCAGGGTCTGTACGTATATTAACCACATATACATTTTCTATAAACATGCCCAGTGGGGACACAGAAGATTGCATTCCATCTTCTACAGTCTATAATGTTTAACAGGTGTTTCATTTCTATCAGATTTTGCACTCACCCTGTTTTATCAGCAGTTCTTGGGCCCAGTCCAAGATTGGTGGGTTATAGAGCACAGATACGCAATTAACTAAGCTTTAGACAACATCTAGCTGGAGCTGAAAAAGCAAAGTATTACTCACTGTATAATGTATCACTATGTGTACACTGACTACATACAAATGCATTAATAGCAAACCACTATGGGTTTTACCCCAAAAAATTTAACAAAGGCCCGGCTGTTGCCTAGCAACCTAGTGCACATGTGAGGAAATGAGAGGTCTGTGACAAGTAATATAGTTATATACCTCATTTCCCACGTCAGCAAAACCTGTTGAATACATACCTTTTATCCCCATGTCCTGTTATATAACTATCTACATTCAGTTTGTCTGTTCGTTAATTCCCCATAGCATGTCCCTGTTCACCCCCATACTGGGTTTGAAGAATTAGCCTTAATATTAGTAATATATGAGATTGTGTTATGTTATCTGTTACACTGTGTGTGGGTTATCCCTGTTAGCATTAGAGCTTCCTATTGTTTACTTATGCCAGATTCTAGATCTGTGGAAACCATACATCCAAAATTATAATCAGGTCCGTCAGACTAGACCAGTGGTTCTCAAACTCGGTCCTCAGGACCCCACACGGTTCACATTTTCCAGGTCACCCAGCAGCTGCACTGTGTATCACCAACTGTCACATTTTAAAAATCTACAGGTAACCTGAAAAACATGAACCGTGTGGGGTCCTGAGGACCGAGTTTGAGAACCTGCGGACTAGACTATTGTTCAACTGAAGCAATCTTTATTTACTCCCTATTATCCAACAGTGAGCTATGCCAGACCACCAGGAGTCAGTCCCAGTGGGGTGTCGCCTGGTAGATTACACTTGGGAGAGGTAGTGGGGGCTGGATATTGCAAAGACCCCACCAATCTGATGGGCGTTCCCCAAGGGGGGGGGGGGCGATTAGGAGTGTGGTCAAGTTGGAGTTATGAGGGCTGGAGGGATGAGTCACTGACTCTAGGCTGATGTGGAGCTCTGCCAGGCAGGGCCAGACTGGCCATCTGGCACTTCTGCCAAGGCCAGAAGAGCCGATGGCCAGATGGGCCGGTCCAGCCACACTGACAGCGGGGTTTGGTGATCATTGCAGCCTTACAGCTCTCTGCCTGTAGCAGGTAGATAGTGATGGGGGTGTGCCGCGAGTTCAGGCCCCCCTGACTCATGCACACAGTCTCATGCCAGGGTTTATTCACGGCCACAGTCTGTCCCTGCTGCCAGGGATTTAATGTAGGGACTGTTGCGTGGATGTTACAAGCCACCTTGTGGTTTGTTTGGCTTGCGAGTACTGGCTGTTGCCTAGAAACTGAGATGCCGCATCTTCCAGCCTCAAGGGTCAGCATCCCTGCTCGCTGCTCGGCAACCAGAACACCAGTCAGCTACTGTGTCTCTGGTTGTCTAGCAATCTAGTATGCATGTCAACAAGGGTTCTGTGCTATATGCAGCACTACAGCTGCTTTCTGTTATGTAATTTGGAAAACCTCTCTCCCTGGCTGTTAAAGTTTATATTGTGATGTAAGCTGCTGGTTCATGTCTCAGGCTCCTGTACCTTTTGTTCAGTCTCTGGATACCATTTGCTGAATTTCCTGCCTATCAGAAGTCTAGCTCTCACCTTGCCAGAATGCTGGTCTTGTCCAGCTCCATTATTTCCCCGATGTGTTTCCTATATACTCAGCCTGCAAGTGCTCACATTACATCTCATAGAGCATTACTGCCTTCGCTGGGTTCCCAGCCCAGTCCTGACCTATGTCCTTGATTTCCAGTCCATTATTTATTTAACATTACTCCAGCTTCCTGTCCTGCGGTCTCCAGCCAATTGTGCAAGCGCCTACTGCTGGAGGTATAAGTCCTAGTGGCCATCTAAGTACTGGTGTGTAAATCAAACACTAAGGGTGTGTACACATGGTGAGATATTTTCTTTCAATTTTGACTATATAGTCAAAATCGCAAGAAAAGTTAGTGCAGATCGCAAGGTGACTTTCACCTTGCGATCCCGATTCGATCCCGATGCGCGGTCCCGCCAGGTCGGCATTGCAAGAAAAGATAGACTGTGCAGGCAAGTCAATCCTTGCTAGATCGGTGTACTGTCTAGTTCATCTCACATGTCAATGACACCTCACATAAGCCAAAATCTCACAGAAGCCAAACTCGTAAGCATACATAGTCCATATCTCAAGAAAATTTTGTCAAAATCGGTGGTGCTGGGCTCCGGGGAGTTCAAGGGAAATCACAAGTGAAAATCGGGCATAGCAAGGATCTCACCGTGTCTACACACCCTAAGCAAACTGCAGAAGGCTGTTATAAGCAGAAGTTCCCTCCACTGGCTCTCGGAGTCTTTTGCAATTTTGCTGCAGTTCCCTAACAGTGGAATTGTTTTACTGAACTGTGCTGTTTATCACCCATTCTCTTCCACAAACCACCATTAGTTGTTATCTACTGCCATGCCTAAGATATCTGAAACCCACAGTACACAAATTCAATGTTATTTAAACAAGCACAAACTAAATAGAGATTTTTATTTAAACAAGAAAGTCTCTGCATAGTGCCAAAGTGAGGTAATGACTAATAGAAAAAAGCCATGCATTATCTTATATGAAGGATTGACAACATTTTTAAAACTGTATATTATATTAATAGTATATGGGTAGTACAAACATAACGCAACACATGTTGAACCTTTTCACTTTTTATTTTACTACTACTAAATGTGTGTGTGTGTGTGTGTGTGTGTGTGTGTGTGTGTGTGTGTGTGTGTGTGTGTGTGTGTGTGTGTAATGCTCTACCCCTCATACACTGGAGGCATTAGCTTTAAATCATTAACTACCATTTGTAGTACAAGAGCCAACACGAAAGACAGAGAGCCCCAGAGAGATCGCGAGTATGAAGATGGAACGGCGGAATCTGGATGTTTTGCTGCAGGGTAGGATGCAGCACTTTTTGGCTGTGTTATGTGCCTATTTATTAAATAATATTTGTAGGTTATCCCCCATAAATAACTATTTTAGGGGGTACCAGCAAATAATAAGTATCCCCACAATATACTATGGAGGACCCAGAGAGTAGGTCTAGCTGGCCATCACGGTAAAATGCAGAGATTTATGGTTCCATACAGCTCCAAGATTACCTCCCCATATCACTCACTTCACTAGGTGGGGATGAGAGAGATCCACTTACTCTTCCAGGGGTGCGGAAGACTACACAAAAAATTCGGGAGAGTAGGCAAGCATACCATACAGTCTTGGTAGATGTGCTCTAGTCACCAAACACTAGAGGCAACTATATATATATATATATATATACACACAAACAAATCTAGAAAACCACAGCACTCGCCACCCCAGAAGCGGGGTGCAATATCTGCACTCACCACTCATAGGGTGGGGTGCATGCAGCCCATGGCCACCAACCCAAATATATACAAACAGAAAGTTCAGCACTCACCATAGCAAGCTCACTTATCCTCACATCAATAAATAAATGAATGATGGGGGTTTAGTTAGTGAATTGGCCAATGCACGGAAGCCTGCATACCGCTCGCCAAGGTACCCCACCTTCATGCAGGTCCTACACTATCACAAAGTCTCAAAAATGAAAACCTGGCAACTGTATCACACATAATATACTGCACACATGCCCACTAGGTTTAATGTGTATCTGCCATGCATCTTATGGCTTTTAAAGGTACACTAGTCACCTGACACTGGCTGATAAATTACTAAGGAGCAGCTGACACAGGTTTAGAACAAGTGAGATTACACAGGGGTGCATGAAAAGGCCTGTGACCATGGTTAATAAGAGTTAACCAAAGATTAACCCCGTAAGATACAAACAAATCTAGAAAACCACAGCACTCGCCACCCCAGAAGCGGGGTGCAATATCTGCACTCACCACTCATAGGGTGGGGTGCATGCAGCCCATGGCCACCAACCCAAATATATACAAACAGAAAGTTCAGCACTCACCATAGCAAGCTCACTTATCCTCACCTGGGTTGGTGGCCATGGGCTGCATGCACCCCACCCTATGAGTGGTGAGTGCAAGCATTGCACCCCGCTTCTGGGGTGGCGAGTGCTGTGGTTTTCTAGATTTGTTTGTATATTACGGGGTTAATCTTTGGTTAACTCTTATTAACCGTGGTCACAGGCCTTTTCATGCACCCCTGTGTAATCTCACTTGTTCTAAACCTGTGTCAGCTGCTCCTTAGTAATTTATCAGCCAGTGTCAGGTGACTAGTGTACCTTTAAAAGCCATAAGATGCATGGCAGATACACATTAAACCTAGTGGGCATGTGTGCAGTATATTATGTGTGATACAGTTGCCAGGTTTTCATTTTTGAGACTTTGTGATAGTGTAAGACCTGCATGAAGATGGGGTACCTTGGCGAGCGGTATGCAGGCTTCCGTGCATTGGCCATTCACTAACTAAACCCCCATCATTTATTTATTGATGTTGTGAGGATAAGTGAGCTTGCTATGGTGAGTGCTGAACTTTCTGTTTGTATATATTTGGGTTGGTGGCCATGGGCTGCATGCACCCCACCCTATGAGTGGTGAGTGCAGATATTGCACCCCGCTTCTGGGGTGGCGAGTGCTGTGGTTTTCTAGATTTGTTTGTATATTACGGGGTTAATCTTTGGTTAACTCTTATTAACCGTGGTCACAGGCCTTTTCATGCACCCCTGTGTAATCTCACTTGTTCTAAACCTGTGTCAGCTGCTCCTTAGTAATTTATCAGCCAGTGTCAGGTGACTAGTGTACCTTTAAAAGCCATAAGATGCATGGCAGATACACATTAAACCTAGTGAGCATGTGTGCAGTATATTATGTGTGATACAGTTGCCAGGTTTTCATTTTTGAGACTTTGTGACAGTGTAAGACCTGCATGAAGATGGGGTACCTTGGCGAGCGGTATGCAGGCTTCCGTGCATTGGCCAATTCACTAACTAAACCCCCATCATTTATTTATTGATGTTGTGAGGATAAGTGAGCTTGCTATGGTGAGTGCTGAACTTTCTGTTTGTATATATTTGGGTTGGTGGCCATGGGCTGCATGCACCCCACCCTATGAGTGGTGAGTGCAGATATTGCACCCCGCTTCTGGGGTGGCGAGTGCTGTGGTTTTCTAGATTTGTTTGTATATTACGGGGTTAATCTTTGGTTAACTCTTATTAACCGTGGTCACAGGCCTTTTCATGCACCCCTGTGTAATCTCACTTGTTCTAAACCTGTGTCAGCTGCTCCTTAGTAATTTATCAGCCAGTGTCAGGTGACTAGTGTACCTTTAAAAGCCATAAGATGCATGGCAGATACACATTAAACCTAGTGGGCATGTGTGCAGTATATTATGTGTGATACAGTTGCCAGGTTTTCATTTTTGAGACTTTGTGATAGCGTAGGACCTGCATGAAGGTGGGGTACCTTGGCGAGCGGTATGCAGGCTTCCGTGCATTGGCCAATTCACTAACTAAACCCCCATCATTCATTTATTTATTTATTTATTGATGTTGTGAGAATAAGTGAGCTTGCTATGGTGAGTGCTGAACTTTCTGTTTGTATATATATATATATATATATATATATAGTAACACTGTAGGGGAACAAGGTGCCGTTTCCTGGGGGAAATGGCAGCAAGCAGCAGTTGAGAAATCATACAAGTCCAGTTTGTGGTGTAACTGGCCGAAACCAGTTTTATTACGCAGAACATAAAACAAACATCAAAAGAAAATACCTTGCCTGTCCGGCACTAACTAAACACAGGACGTTCCTAACTATCTCTAAACAAAAAACACAGAGTTCTCCAGTAAACAATGTATAGCTCACTTATATAAGGAAGCGTGTTTCTCCCCAGACGAGATTTGCTGCAGTCTCCCAAGGCAGTCTGCACACACTGATCAGGCTAGCAGCCCTATAACACTCTTACACAGCTGAAACCCTGATTAGCCCTCTGTGAGGACAAAGACCCGAACTGGGCCCAATGTCTGGAACTTGCCCTCTCTCTCTTTCAGGGTCCTTATCCAGCTTTTCCAACAAACTGAAAAGGTTCTAACAAAACAAAACAATTTCCTAGCAGTTTTCATTTTTCTAATACATGTAAGACAAGAACCTGGGGCAAACATACCTGCCCTCAAACACTACTCTAGTGTTCTTGTCACATATCCCCCTCCCCTGTTTCGACCTAGGGTCCGGAACACTTGAAGCCCCCAAACAGAAGATGAGGGACAATGCATCTGCGTTGGCCAATTGTGTACCCGGTCTATGTTCGACAGTAAACTTAAAATCCTGCAATGCTAGAAACCATCTAGTTACACGAGCATTCTGACCACTATTTACATACATCCATTTTAAAGGGGCGTGATCTGTCACTAGTCTGAATTGTCTACCCAAGAGGTAATATCTCAAGGTATCTAGTGCCCACTTAATGGCCAAAGCCTCCTTTTCCACAATGGCATACCTTTTTTCATGCTCATTGAGCTTCCTACTCAAATAAATAATAGGTTGTTCGTCCCCATCTCTGGTTTGGGACAACACAGCCCCTATCCCTACCTCTGAGGCATCCGTCTGTACAACAAATTATTTTGAAAAATCTGGTGTTATCAATACAGGTTGTGAAGACAAAGCCACTTTTAACGCTTGGAACGCTTTTTCTGCATCAGGGTTCCATTTCACCATATTTGACTGCTTCCCTTTGGTAAGGTCTGACAACGGCACTGCTGTGGTCGCAAAATTGGGAATAAACCATCTATAGTACCCAGTTATTCCCAAAAAAGCCCTTACCTGTTTTTTATTCACTGGACGAGGCCAGTTTTGAATAGCATCAATTTTATTCAATTGGGGCCTAATCAGACCCCTGCCTATGGTGAAGCCCAAGTATTTACCCTCCTCCATTGCGAGGCAGCACTTCTTTGGGTTAGCAGTTAACCCTGATTCTCTGGTTGAGTCCAGTACGGCTTGTACTTTAACCAAGTGGGACCCCCAGTCCGTACTGTGAATTATCACATCATCCAAATAGGTAGCTGCATACTTTCTATGGGGCCTCAAAATCTTATCTATTGCCTGTTGAAAGGTTGCTGGAGCCTCATGCAACCCAAATCGTAACATCTTAAACTGGTATAGCCCCTCCGGAACCGAAAAGGCTGTTTTTTCTTTTGCGCTGTCAGTTAAAAGTATTTGCCAGTACCCTTTGGTCAGGTCCAACGTGGTGAGAAACCTGGCTGTTCCCAGCCTTTCTATAAGCTCATCCATACGAGGCATGGGGTTTGTGACAAATTTGGACACCTCATTTAACTTACGAAAGTCACTACAGAAGCGTATGCTACCGTCTGGCTTCAGGATGAGAACTATGGGACTGGACCACTCACTGTTAGATTCCTCTATGACTCCAAGTTCTAACATGTTTTTAACTTCTTTAGAAACAGCTTCTTGCTGAGCTTCAGGAATCCTATATGGCTTTAAATTGACCCTGACCACTGGTTCTGTGACAATGTCATGTTTTATTATGGGCGTTCGGCCAGGCAGCTCTGATAATATCTCCCTATTTTGGATGAGAAATTCTTTAACCTGATTGTTCTGATCAGCTGATGTCTCTGACACCTTTACTGCGGGAAGCAACTGAGATGAAGACACAGAAGGGCAAGGCTCCGCTAACAGAGACAACCTATCTTTCCAGGGTTTGATTAAGTTAACATGGTAGATTTGTTCGGGTTTTCTCTTTCCCGGTTGGTATACTTTGTAGTTAACCTCATTCACTTTTTCCCTAGTCTCAAATGGACCCTGCCATTTAGCTAGGAACTTGCTTTCCACAGTGGGTACCAAAATAAGAACTCTATCTCCAGGAGCAAATCCCCATATCTTGGCATTCCGGTTATATACCCTCTGTTGAGCACTTTGGGCCTGTTTCATGGGGTTCACTACGGCTGGCCGGCGGTCGGGCTCCCGGCGACCAGCATACCGGCGCCGGGAGGCCGACCGCCGGCTTACCGACAGTGTGGCGAGCGCAAATGAGCCCCTTGCTGGCTCGCTGTGCTCGCCACGCTACGGGCACGGTGGCGCGCTACGCGCGCCACACTATTTTATTCTCCCTCTATGGGGGTCGTGGACCCCCACGAGGGAAAATAATTGTCGGTATGCCGGCTGTCGGGCTCCCGGCGCCGGTATACTGAGCGCCGGGAGCCCGACCGCCGGCATACAGAAGACCACCCTGTTCCATGTGCTCTCTGACAATAGGTACCACGGCTGCAAATCCTATCCTGCATTTGTGTTACATGTTCAATAACGCTTCTATAAGGAGTGTGCTGTCCTTCCCATGTCTCTTTGGCAATGTCCAACAGCCCTCTAGGGTGTCTACCGTACAACAAATCAAATGGAGAAAACCCCGTAGAGGACTGAGGAACTTCTCTGATGGCCATTAACAAGTAGGGCAACAAACAATCCCAGTTTTCCCATCTCTATCAACAACCTTTTTTAACATACTTTTTAATGTTTTATTAAACCTTTCTACCAACCCATCAGTTTGGGGATGGTAGACGGACGTCCTGAGGTGAGTGACCTTAAATAATTTGCACAATTCTTTCATGACCCTCGACATAAATGGGGTACCTTGGTCAGTCAAAATTTCTTTTGGTATTCCCACTCTACTGAAAACCTGCACCAGCTCCCTAGCTATCGCCTTGGTTGTGATATTGCGTAAAGGGACAGCCTCAGGATATCGAGTGGCATAGTCCATTATTACCAGGATATACTGATGGCCCTGAGCGGACTTTAACAAGGGCCCCACAAGATCCATGGCTATCCTGTCAAACGGGACCTCTATAATAGGCATGGGAACTAGTAGGCTCCTGAAATTGGATCTAGGAGCATGATACTGGCATTCAGGACAGGAAGAACAATATTCAGACACTTCTTTATAAACCCCTGACCAAAAGAACCTTTGTAAAACTCTTTCAGTGGTTTTTTTGGCCCCTAAATGTCCTGCTGTAACGTGACTATGGGCTAAATCTAGTACCGTTCTCCTATAAGGCTGGGGAACTACCAGCTGTTCCACCACCTCCTCACCCCTTTTGACAATGTGGTACAGGAGCTCATTACAGATGGCCATGTGGGGATACGCAACCCTGTCACCTGGTACCACAGGTTCCCCATTAACAATCTTAACATTCTCTCCAGCCTTTATTAAGGTAGGATCCTTTAACTGTTCAGACGCAAACAGATCCTTCTTGACCTCCAGGTCAGGCATTCTTTCAGTTCTAACTACTATGTCCCTGTTCCCGGCAAGGGGGTCCTCACTTGACTCCCCATCTGTCACTTCCCCAGCCAAACTAGCAAAAGGTAAAGGGTCAGAAAGTTCTGAGGACACACGTACAGCCACAAAATCACCGGTATCATCAACTGGCTCTTTACATCTCACATCTGTTGCTAAACGTGATTCCCACAGTTTCCAAAAATGATGAAAATCCCTCCCTATTATGGTCTCATGCACCAAGGTGGGGACCAGTCCTACTTTAACAATTGCTGACCCACAACAAGTTTCTATATTCACTTCAGTAGTGACATAATGTTGGGTATCCCCATGTATGCAAGTTACCCCAATAGGTATTTGCTGGACCTTTAAGGGGTTCACTAACCCAGCTTTCACGAGGGTAACTAAACTTCCTGAATCTAGCAAGGCTTCTACCCGGTTACCCTCTAAGAAAGAACACATCACACATTTGTTTTTCCAGCTCAGGTGAAGGTACCACAGTACAGGCTAATCTAGCAAAGAAAGACATTCTGTGACATTCAAAGGCAGCATCACATTGCATGGGTTCTTGCGTGACTGGGCAATTGGCAATAACAGGACCTGGCATACCACACCTAAAACATTTAACCACACAATTATCAACCCGTTTGGGCGGCATAGACCTTTCTAGCCCCTTTGGCCTGTCTCCAGGGCCAGTATTTACAGTCTCTCCAGTCCTGCATTCTCTTAACCGCCCAGCAACGCTTTCCCACGGAACAGTCTTACCAGTCTTTATTGAAGAGCGCTGACAAGGATCTATGGGTTGCTGGGTGGTCATCAGTAGTTCCTATGCCACCAGATACCTCTCTACCATGTCCACTAACCAGTCAGCAGTATCCGGAATTTCCATGGCTCACCCACTTGCGCAGGACCAGGGGCAAAGATCTCAAATAGCGGTCCATGATGACTCTTTCAACCATCTGGGGACCAGTTAATGTCTCTGGCTGTAACCATTTTTTTGTTAGGTGAATAAGGTCGTGCATCTGGGAGCGAGGAGGCTTCTCCATGGCGTACACCCAACGGTGCACCCGTTGTGCTCGTACTGACAGCATGACTCCCAGGCAGGTCGGGATCTCAGTCTTTAGTTTATCATAGTCCCGAACCTCAGCAGGGCTTAAATCAAAGTCCGCTTTTTGGGACTCACCTGACAGAAAAGGTGCCAGCAGACTGGCCCACTGTGCTTTCGGCCAGTTCTCACGCTTGGCAGTCCTTTCAAATGTGGTCAGGTAGGCCTCCACATCATCAGCCTCTGTCATTTTCTGCAGGAAGTGACTGACCCGTATAGAACTAGAGCTGGTCGGAGCACTGACGGCCACATCTCCAATCCGGGCTGCAAGGCTCTGCACCACGTCTGCTAAGGCCTCTCTATCCTGATGCTGTTGCCTGTAAAGTTCATCAATAGCCACCTGCTGCTGTCTGTTGGCCTCCTGTTGCGCCGCTGTAGCTTGCAGCAAGGCTTTAAGCAGTTCCTCCATGTCGACATATTTTTCGGGCGGCTTTGTAGCTGCTTTCACCCAGGACATCTATCGAATACTCAGGGGTGAGTCTCAGCAACTTCACACTGGGCTGTATCTGCATAAACCACAGATTCCACAGGCCTCATAAAGCTGCTGCTTTCACTTATGCGCAGAACGGCATGCTTGCATTCTCCACCAAGTTGTAACACTGTAGGGGAACAAGGTGCCGTTTCCTGGGGTAAATGGCAGCAAGCAGCAGCTGAGAAATCATACAAGTCCAGTTTGTGGTGCAACTGGCCGCAACCAGTTTTATTAGGCAGAAAATAAAACAAACATCAAAAGAAAATACCTTGCCTTTCCAGCACTAACTAAACACAGGACGTTCCTAACTATCTCTAAACAAAAACACAGAGTTCTCCAGTAAACACTGTATAGCTCACTTGTATAAGGAAGCGTGTTTCTCCCCAGACAAGATTTTCTGCAGTCTCCCAAGGCAGTCTGCACATACTGAGAAGGCTAGCAGCCCTATAACACTCTTACACAGCTGAAACCCTGATTAGCCCTTGGTGAGGCCAAAGACCCGAACTGGGCCCAATGTGTGGAACTTGCTCTCTCTCTCTTTCAGGGCCCTTATCCAGCTTTTCCAACAAACTGAAAAGGTTCTAACAAAACAAAACAATTTCCTAGAAGTTTTCATTTTTCTAATACATGTAAGACAAGAACCTGGGACAAACATACCTGCCCTCAAACACTATTCCAGTGTTCTTGTCACAATATATAGGGGATTTTGGCCCCGAAACGTCACAATAAAGCAGCCCTAAGGGGCTTGTTCACCAAGTTCATCTGAAGTTTTAAAGTCTATGAGTGCCACCCGTATTCTGGAAGTGTATGCAGCAGACTCTGGTCTGAGGGGAAGGCACCTGAGCAGGTGAAACATAAGACCAGAGTGCCAGGGTCTGACGTTGGATGGTATATATATATATATATATATATACACACACACTCACACACACACACACACACACACACACAGAGTGAGAGAGAGAGAGAGAGAGAGAGAAAGAGAGAGAGAGAGAGAGAGAGAGAGAGAGAGAGAGAGAAAGATAGATATACGAGGGGTGATTGATAAGTACCCGTGTTAGGCAAGAAAACATTTTTTTTTTGGGGGGGGGAGATTTTGATTTCTTTTTCAACATAGTCCCCTTTTAGCTCGATACACTTAGCCCAATGATATTCAAACTTTTTCAAGCCCTCCAAAAAATAGGATTTGTCTAACTCTGCGAAATAGGCTTCAGTTTCGATGATGACCTCCTCGTTCGATGCAAATCTCTTTCCGCCGAACCATTTTTTCACGTTTGGAAACAGGAAGAAGTCGCAGGGGGCCAAATCTGGAGAATACGGCAGATGCGGCAGCAATTTGTAGACCAATTTCACCAATTTTGCTGTGGCGACGTGGGACGAGTGTGCCAGCACATTCATTGTCGTGGTGGAACAGAACTTTTTTTCTTCGCCAAGTGGGGCCGTTTTCTCTTTAATGCGTTGTCAAGTCTGCCCAATAATTGAGCATAATACGGCACTGTGATCGTTCTTTCCTTTTCCAAATAGTCGATGAAGATTATGCCTTTCGAATCCCAGAAAATGGTGGACATGACCTTTCTGGTCGATGGAACCGTCTTCGCCTTCTTTGGTGCACGTTCGCCGGGTGAAGTCACTGTTTTGACTGTTCCTTCATTTCTGGCGTGTAGTGATGGATCCATGTTTCATCAACAGTCACGAGACGGCACAGATACTCCTTCAGAGTGCACTTAAACAGGTCCAGACACTGCTTTGAAGCGGCACCCATCTTGCTGATAGCTTTGTCATGCCCAAATGTTCATGTAGGATATTCTGCACACGTTCAAATGAGATGCCTACGATCTCAACAATCTGTCTGATCTTTACTCGCTGGTCTGCCAATACGATATCGTGGATTTTGTTGACCATTTCATCTGTAGTCACCTCAATTGGGCGACCTGGACACTCTTCATCGAGGACGGATGTACGACCACGCTTGTATTCATTGAACCAATATCTGATGGTTGTCATCGAAGGTGAAAGGTCCCCATAAACAGCTTCCAACTTTTCTTTGATTTCCTCATACGTCTTCCCATCCAAAAACAAGAATCTAATCACCTATCGGTACTGAACTTTCTCCATAGTTAAAAAAAACCTCAAACTTGCTCACTTCCAACAGCTACCAAAACAAAAGTACACAATGAATTTATCTGAAATTCTAACAGTCATTGTTTGACAGATGAAACTAAACGAAGATATACAGGTTTGACGCCAGTGGCATCATCTGGCTTCAAACATGGGTACTTATCAATCACCCCTCGTATATCTGTATATAAATATAAAAAATAAAAATAAAATCTCCAGCTGGTGCAGCTCACCTAGGATAAATGACTCCACTCTCACATCGCCATTTTAGTAATGTTTCAATGCCCTTTTTATTAAGATGGAACTTTCAGCAGACAATAAAAACATTGTATAATCTTTCCTAGGTAGGTAAATCCTCAACGTGGACACCAAGTGACAGGATCGGGACTTCCTACCCATCCATACCTGCATCTTTGGTGCTCCTGCTTCTGTGCTGTGATCCCAAGTGCTGTAAAGTGTGCTGCCACTTTTCAGCGTCACTATACTGCAAATCGGACACACAGAACTGATCACTGGCAGAGGCGTAACTAGGGTCTTTGGCGCACAGGGCAAGATGAAGAATGGCACCCACCCAAATAAAAAAAATGATCCCTTCGCGCTCCAGAAAGGGGCATGGTCCACTGGCAAGGGGCCTGGTTTCATTTTTTGGTAAGTAACTGTGAGAGAGACCAGGGGCAGAGAGAGAGAAGACAGACCAGAGTCAGAGGGAGAGAGACATACAAGGGTAGAGGGAGAGAGACGAGGGTCAGTGAGAGAGAGAGAGAGAGAGACAGACCAGGAGCAGAGGGATAGAGAGAGAGACCATGTTAGAGAGTGACTGGGGCAGTGGGAGAGAGAGAGACCAGGAGCAGAGGGATAGAGAAAGAGAAATCAGGGGCAGAGTGAGACAAAGGGAACAGCAGGTAGAGGGAGACAGACTAGGGGAATAGGCAGAGAGAGAGAGACCGGGGGCAGAGAGAGAGAAGACAGACCAGGGGCACAGGGAGAGAGAGAGAGAGACAGACCAGGGAGAGAGACCAGGGCTAGTGATAGAGAGAGAGACCAGGAGCAGAAAGATAGAGAGAGACCATGGCAGAGAGAGGGCGTCCGGGGCAGTGGGAGAGAGAGAGACCAGGAGCAGAGAGGGGGAGGGGGAGACCAGTGGCAGAGGGATAGAGAGAGAGAAATCAAGGGCAGAATGAGAGAGAAAGAGAACAGCAGGTAGAGGTAGAGAGAGAGACCAGGGGCTGAGGGAGTGAAAGACCAGGAGCAGAGGGAGACAGAGAAACAGACCAGGGGCAGAGGTTGGGAGAGAGATAAACCAGGGGTGGAGGGAGGGAGAGCAGGGGACAGATAGAGATCAGATGCAGTGAAATAGAGAGACCAGGAGCAGAAGAAGAGAGAGAGAAAGAAAGAGAGAGAGAGAGTGAGAAGGGGTAGAGAGGGAGAGGGCAGGGAGAGAGAAACAAACAGACAGACCAGGTGCAGAGGGAGAGAGAGAGAGACCAGGGGCACAGGAAGAGGGACCTGAGCGTGGTGGCGGAAGCGAGCCCGCGAGGGTACGATGCAGCATAAATAAAACAAAATGCCCTACCACAAACGGAGATTAAAAAAAACATTAACATGCTTTTAGGGCAGAAGAGAAATTCCACCCTCACCTAATTTCAAATCCAGGTCCTTTCCACAAGGGGAAAATGTACTTAAGCCCCCCCCCCCCCAATCACCCCTCCCCCCCCTCACCACACACACACACACACCACACAGCTTGAATTCCCCAGCACCTACACCCAGACTTTGAGTGGGCCACTCCGAAAAGAACGGTAGATTTAGGGGGCTGAACATTTGAGATTTAATATAACACAAATAAAGTTAAAATTTGCCATCGGATCCAAATTTGCCTCATTCTATGCCATCAGACCCCTCCTCCGCAGGACGCCAGCATTTGTCACACATGTCCCCATGCTCACCAGCTACTGACAGTAGTGCCCCTTATTCACATTATGCCTTACATAATGAGTCAAAATTCACATTACGCCACACAGTATGAGCCGGAATTCACATTTCTCCACACAGTATGAGCCAAAATTCACATTACGTCACACAGTATGAGCTGAATTCACATTACCCCTCACAGTATGAGCCAAAATTCACATTACGCCACACAGTATGAGCCGAAATTCACATTGCCCCACACAGTATGAGCCACAATTCACATTACGTCACACAGTATGAGCCAAAATTCACATTACCCCACACAGTATGAGCCAAAATTCAATTTACTCCACACAGTATGAGCCGAAATATACATTATGCAACACAGTGTGAGCCAAAATTCACATTACGCCACACGGTATGAGCCGAAATTCACAATACGCCACATGGTATGAGTCAAAATGCATAGTATGTCACACAGTTTGAGCCAAAATATATATTACGCCATACGGTATGAGATGAAATTCACATTACGCTACATGATATGAACTGTAATTCATGTTATGTCACACCGTATGAGCTGAAAATCACAGTACACCACACAGTATGAGCCAAATTTAAATTATGCCACACGGTATGTGCCGAAATTCACATTATGCAAACACGATATGAGCTGAACTTCACATTACATCACATGATATGAGCCAAATTTCATGTTATGCCGCACGGCATGAGACGAATTTCATGTTACGCCACACAGCATAAGCCGAAGTTCACACTACGCCACACAGTATTAGCCAAATTCACATTATGCCACACGGTATGAGCCAAATTCACATTATGCCATGCGGTATGCCCCCAGTAGTGTCAGATACACATAATACCCCCAGCCGTGATTGATACATGTTATGCCCATAGCAGTGCCAGGTACACATAATACCCCTAGTCGTGCTTGATACACGTTATGCCCCAAGCAGTGGTAGTTACACGTAATACCCCCAGCATTGCCAGATACACGTAATGCTCCCAGCAGTGCCAAGTACACGTAATACCCCCAGTAGTGCTAACTGCTGCTAGGCTTCTGCTACTGCTCCTGCTTGAGGGGAGCGCGTGCCTCTCCTGAGTCCTGCCCTTCACTGAAGTTCTTCGGCGGCCATTTGAAATATGGCGCCGCCTCCTGAGCCAATCAAAGCTCGTGGTCAGGTAGCGAATCAGGAGCCGCCGCTGCAGATCCGCGAGCTTTGATTGGTTGATGGCCGACACCAAATTAGAAATGGGTGGGTGCAGCAATGGGGAGGAATCATATGGGAGGAATTGATTGGCACGCTTGGCTGGAGCCGGACATTGCGCACGCTTATGCATAGTATATGTATATTATATGGACAAAGGTCAGTTTTTAATTTTCAATGTATGTACAGTACAGTTTATATAGAGCCCTAGTGACAAGTGCACAGTCAGACAGCAGTGATCACATGAACTGTAAATACAGTGCACACTGCAGAATGATGCCCAATACTGCACAACCCCTTACCCTGGAATCAGAAACCTGGCGGCAGCAGCACAGGATGGACGGGCAGACGCTGCACTGTACCTGCTTCCGGACCCTGCTTCCTGGGGCAACCTGCTCTCTATTCTCTGAGACCCTTGTAGCCTCCATTCTCGCTGCATCCACGGCCGCCTGGCTCCATCCGCTCCGCTCCATGGCGTGCAGGGGGTGTGAGAGCAGAGCAGGCAGCCTCGGGTGATCCTTGTCCTGCCTCATCTCTCCACGGGCAAGGGGACGCGGGGATGATGGCGCCACTGTCGGCCAGCTACTGCTACAAAGATAATATCATTGGGGGGGGGGGCTACTCCGCTGGGTGGGTGCCTGGGGTACTCTGCTGAGATGACAGTGACACTATCCTGGCCAGCAGCGCCCCGCTCAGGTGGATTTGCCACAGCGCCCAGGGCATGAGCCCTACTCGCCCTACCCTTGTTATGCCTCTGATCACCGGAGCCCGGTCCCGCACAGCTTTCTCTGCCTGGGGCAGAGAAAGCTGTGCAAAGGGCTGCTTATCGCAGTGCTGCCCTGTGATTACGCACATTATAAGTATGGAAAATGCATTGTGGGTTTTTAAAAAAATAGGATTTTAATTACCTACCAGTAAATTCTTTTCTCGTAGTCCATAATGGATACTGGGGAATCTAGTACGATGGGCATAGATGAGGTCCAAAGGAGTCGGTGCACTTTAAATTTCTTCAGCTGGGTGTGCTGGCTCCTCCCCTCTATGCCCCCTCCCACAGGCAGTTATAGGTAAAAATGTTCCCCGAAGAAGAAAGAACATATATGAGAGAAGGAAATATGACAACGAAGAGTGGTGAGATTTACATACCAGCACATCACTAACATATAACAACCAGCAATGGCTGGTGGTAACAACAACAACAGCAACAGCTGAAGAGGTAACCATATCACAAGAGCCTGCAGAAAAGTCAGCGTACTGAGGCGGGCGCCCAATATCCCTTATGGACTACAAGAAAAGGATTTACCGGTAGGTAATTAAAATCCTATTTTCTATAGCATCCATAAGGGATATTGGGGAATCTAGTACAATGGGGACATACCAAAGCTTCCAGAACAGGCAGGAACGTGTGGAGACTTCTGCAGCACCGCCTGCCCAAACTGTGTATCCTCTTTGGCCAGGGTATCAAACTGGTAGAACTTCACAAAGGTGTTCTTCCCCAACCAGGTAGCAGATCGTCATAGTTGCAAGGCCGAGACTCCTCGGGCAGCCACCCAGGAAAAACCCACTAATCTTATAGAGTGGGCCTTCAGAGATTTAGGCACAGGTAAAGCTGCCGACACATAGGCCTGTTGGATAGTAAGCCTAATCCAATGAGCAATGAACTGCTTTGAAGCAGGACAACCCTTTTTCTGTGCATCATAGAGCACGAACAAAGAATCCATCTTTCTAATCTGAGCCATTCTATTGACATAGATCTTCTAGGCTCGGACAGCATCCAATGCCTCCGGAGGAGTAGAAGCGCCAGAACTGGATGGAATCACAATAGGCTGATTCAAGTGAAATGCAGAGACAACCTTCGGCAGGAACTGCTGCCTAGTGCGGAGCTCCGCTCTGTCCTCGTAAAATACCAAGTAGGAACTTTTACACGACAAGGCCCCCAGTTCTGAGACACGTCGAGCAGAATCCAAGGCCAGTTATATCACCGTCTTCTATATGAGGTACTTGTCCTCTACCGTCGTCAGAGGTTCAACCCAGGAGGACTGTAGAAATTCCAGCTCTACATTCAGATCCCAGGGTGCCGTTGGCGGCACAAAAGGAGGTTGGCTGTGGAGTACCCCTTGCAAGAAGGTCTGAACTTCTGGCAACACTGCCAATTTCTACTGGAAGAAAATGGAGAGGGCTGAAATCTGGACCTTAATGGAACCCAGACGTAAGCCCTTATCAACACCAGCTTGCAGGAAACGTAAGAAACGTCCCAAGTGAAACTCAGTAGGCAGATACGTGCGTTCCTCGCACCAAGAGACATATCTCCTCCAGATATGATGATAGCGTTTTGACGTCACAGGTTTCCTGGCCTGAACCATGGTAGCTATAACCTTCTTGGAAAGGCTCTTGTGAGCTAGGATGTTCCGTTCAACCTCCATGCCGTCAAATAAAGTCGCCGTAAGTCCAGGTAGATGAATGGTCCTTGTTGAAGAAGATCGCTTCTTAGTGATAGAGGCCAAGGGTCTTCGATGGACATGTCCAGAAGATCCGCGTACCACGCCCTCCGAGGCCAATCCGGGGCAATCAGAATTGCCTGGACATTTTGATTCCTGATTCGTTTTAGCACCCTTGGGAGCAATGGAATCGGAGGAAACAGGTAGACCAGCCAGTAAGGCCAAGGCGACGCCAGTGCATCCACTGCCCTCGCCCAAGGGTCCCTGGTCTGTGAGCAATACCAGAGAAGATTCTTGTTGAGACGAGAAGCCATTTGTGTGCAACCCCACCGGGCGATGATCTGCTGAAACAACCAGATGGTGGAGCCCGCACGCCCCCGGGTAGAGATTGTAACGACTCAAGAAGTCCACCTCCCAGTTGTCCACACCCGGAATGAAGATTTCTGACATTGCTCTTGCATTTCTTTCCACCCAGAGGAGTATCTTTGACACCTCTCGCATGCAGGCTCTGCTTTTTGTCCCTCCTTGTTGATTGATATATGCCCCTACCGTGGCATTGTCCGACTGTACCTGGATCACATGAACCTTGAGCAGAGGAGAGGCCTGAAGCAGAGCATTGTAGACCACCCAAAGTTCCAGAATGTTGATTGGAAGGAGGGCCTTGTCGGCTGACCACCTGCCCTGGAACTGCGCCCCTTGGGTGACAGCTCCCCATCCCCGTAGACTTGCATCTGTCATGAGGAGGGTCCAATCCTGCATCCCGAAACTCCAGCCTTCCAGGAGATTGGAGGACTGTAGCAAACACAGGAGGGAAATCCTGGCCTGAGGTGACAGTCGAATCATCTGGTGCATCTGTAGATGCGATCCGAACCAGTTGCTCAGGAGATCCAACTGAAATGTTCTGGCATGGAACCTCCCATACTGGATCGCCTCGTATGAGGCAACTATCTTTCCCAACAATCGTATGCAAAGATGGACGGACACTCGAGTAGGTCGGCGCACCATGCGGACGTCTCTTGAAGTGTTTTCGCCTTGTCCTCTGGTAGAAACACCTTCTGGGCCACAGTATCCAGCAACATTCCCAGGAACAGGAGCCTCAGAGTTGGCTCAGGGGGGACTTCTGTAAGTTGAGGATCCACCCATGGTCTGACAGAAGATGGATAGTGCGGTCGATATGGAGCAACAAAAACACCTTGGATCTTGTTTTTATCAGAAGATCATCCAGATAAGGGACAACATTGACCCCCTGGACCCGGAATTGGAACATCATCTCCGCCATCACCTTCGTGAATACCCTTGGGGCTGTGGACAGGCTGAAGGGCAGTGCCTGGAATTGGAAGTGATTGTCCAGAAACCGCAGGTATGCCTGATGAGGCGGCCAAATCGGAATATGATTGTAGGCTTCCTTGATGTCCAAGGAGACTATAAATTCCTGTTCTTCCAAGCCCGCAATCACTTCTCACAGGGATTCCATCTTGAACTTGAACACCTTCAAATAAGGATTCAAGGATTTTAGATTCAAAACAGTAAAACCCTTTTCTGCATTGCGGTATTGGTACTGGAACAATGACGTGGGACTGGACCAACTTTTGGATGGCCTTTTGCAACATAACTTGCATATCCTCCAAAGCTGGTAAGCTTGATTTGAAAAATCATTGGGAAGGAGTACTGCCGAACTCCAGCTTGTAGCCCTGAGAAACGAGATCTCTGACCCAGGTATCCTGGCAGGAAGTCTCCCAGATGTGGCTGAAGTGACAGAGTCGAGCTCCCACCTCGAGATCCCATTGGGATGGGCACGTCATGCTGAGGCCTTAGGGGACAAAGAACTGGTGGACTGTTCCTGAGAGCCGGTGCTTGCAGGTTTTCTGGACTTACCTCTGGTGCCTCTAGTTGCATTGGAGGCACCTCTGGCCTTAGATCGAAATCTGTGAGACGGAAAGGACTGGACAAACGGCCCCGGACAGGAGTGTCTCACCGGTAGGGCCCTA